>NC_053429.1:92614760-92839163 GCF_007990345.1 Gossypium hirsutum | reverse complement strand
TCACTTTGCTAACATATAATTCATTCAACATTATAACCATTATCATCATTTAGCGATTATAGAGAATTAAACATAATATCTCTAGGATATACTCTACATGGCCGAATACACTACATTAATTTCCAACATTACCTATGTAATTACCTATGTAATTACCTATAGGTTCTTATACCTTAAATTCACACATTTAGCCTTTTAATGCCTATTGATCAATCCTTTGGTCCTATCAAGAACCATTTAACATGCAAGGAACATAATCATAGAAGAAGAAATTTACATTCTAAATAGGCTCAATCTTTGACCGAATGTACTAGGCTCCTCTAAGCCACTCATCCAAAAATCTTTACCCCATTCTAGTCACTCTCCCATTGTTCCATACAACATGAAATAACCCCTAATTCCAACACTTAATCCTTTGGCATATTGCTCAATTCACCATAAGAAATCTCAACTTTCTTGACATTACCAAGAGTGCATCCACCATTTAACTTAGCATATTATAAAGCCAAATCAACAAATTCAAAGCTTACCTCCTAATAGCTAAAGATGAATGCCGAATTGCTCTAGGTAAGTTTTCCCCTTCCTTTTTTTCTCCTTGTTTCGGCTTGAGGGAGGTATGAGAAGAAGATGAACACCATCCTCCTTCTTCTCTTTTATTTAATTCCTTTTATTTCAATTATTAAATCATTTGTTAATACAAAATTATTTTAATTTTTGAATTAGTGGAGCATATTCTTTCCTTGGCCGGCCACTATATTTAACATGGGTAAATTGACATGCAAAACCACTCCTTTCAATGCATGTACTATTAGACCATTGTAAATTAGCCTCTCACTTTCCAACAAAGTTTCATATAAGTCCATATTAAAAAAAAAATTCACATAAAGATGATCAAATTAATGCATGAAACTTTCACACATGCAATTACTCACATCATAAACACAGAATATAACTTTTAATTATTTATAAGACTCGGTTTCGTGGTCCCGAAACCACTTTTCGACTAGGGTCAACTTTGGGCCGTCACAAATAGAGTCACAATCATCAAAAATCCTTTTACAAATTGTCTATAATAACTGGCGAGTCCCAGGAAACGACGGACTTCAAATATATTTTTTTGGAGGCTTCCAATCCATTATTGCAAAAATCTTGCTCGGATCAACTCGAATGCTCGATGCTGACACAATATGCCCTAGAAAACCAACCTCGCACAACCAGAATTCACATTTACTGAACTTTGCATATAACTGCTTATCACGCAGAGTCCGTAATACAATTCTCAAATGCTCGGCATGCTCAATTTCATCATGTGAGTAAATCAAAATGTCATCAATGAATACAATGACAAATCGATCTAGATATGGTCTAAAAATCTGATTCATTAAATCCATAAATATAGCAGGTGCATTCGTTAGTCTGAAAGGGATAACTAAAAATTCATAATGACCATAGCTCTTTCTAAAAGCTATCTTTGGCACATCAGAGTCTCTAACTCACAACTGATAATAACTCGATCTCAAATCTATCTTTGAAAACACTGTATCCCCTTTTAACTGATCAAACAAATCATCTATTCTGGGCAGAGGATATTTATTCTTGATCGTCACTTTGCTAAGCTGTTGGTAGTCATACATATTCTCATCGTGCCATCTTTCTTTTTCACAAACAAAACGGGAGCACCCCAGGGCGAGAAACTCAGTCTTGAAAACCCTATGTTAATTAATTCTTGCCACTAAGATTTTAATTCTTTGAATTTTTAAGGAGCCATTCTGTACAGGGCTATTGATATCGGCGCTATTCCCAGTATTAACTCAATGCCAAACTCAACTTCTGGGATCGGTGTAAACCCGATAACTCTTCAAGAAACACATCCGGATATTTACACACAACTGGCACTAATTATATCTTATTTTCAGTCTCTTTTGTATCAAGTACATAAGCAAAACAAGCTTCGCAACCCTTTCTCACATATTTTTGAGCTAACATTGAAGAAATCACTACTGGTAAACCATTCAAATCATCTAACTCAATTCGGATAATTTCATTATTCTAATATCTCAGATCAATCGTCTTTCATTTACAATTCACTATAGCATCATGTAGAGTTAGCCAATCCATACCAAAAATTATATCAAATTCATCAAATGGAAGCAACAACTGATCAACCGGAAAACAAAAATCTCAAATCATCAAAGAACAGTTCTTGCACACTTTATCAACCAACACACGTTTACCTAAGGGGTTCGATACTCTAATTACAAATTTAGTAGACTCTACAGGCAAAGTCTTACTGGATACTAAATTCATGCATATATAAGATTGAGTTGATCCTGGATCTATCAATGCAATAACTTTAGTATCATAGAGAGTAAAAGTACCGGTGATAACATTTGGAGATGATGTTTCTTCGCGAGCGCGAATAGCATAAGCTCATGCAGGTTCTTTGGCTTCAGACCTCACAGCAGAGTCATTGGTCATTCTCTGTCTATCGCTCATATTAACAACATTTCTAGGTGGTCTACCTCTAACTGGAGTGTTACTCGGCCTCATGTTTTGTACTATATCTTGCTCAGCTAACTCAGGATAGTTACGAATGAAATGGTCTAATGATCCACATTTAAAGCTGGCCCAATCATTCAATCTACAATCAATGATATGCCATTTTCCACAATGTCTACACTAAGATCGGTTTTGTCTCACACTACCAACCCTAGCAATAGATGTAGCTTGAGCTTTAGAACTCACATGTTGCTTTTCACGATCTCTGATTGAATGTCCCACAAATGCATTAGAACGATTAAATGAGTCTTGGAATTTCTTCGATGCAGACTGATAAGATTTACTAGTTGATCTCTTTCATGAATCTCTTACTTCAAAATCAGCTTTTCTCTTTTCTTTACAGAGATCCTCGACTTTACAAGCCCTTTAAACTAAAACAACGAATTCTTTGATTTCAAAAATCTCGACTAACAATTTTATATCCTCCTTCAGTCCATCAACGAACCTTTTACACATGATCTCCTCAGTAGAAACATATTCCTGGGCATATTTGCTTAAACGTACGAATTCTCTTTCGTACTCAGTGATAGCCATCCGGCCTTGTTTCAATTTTAAAAACTCTTTATGCTTCTAATCGAGGAATCGTTGACTTATATACTTCTTTTGAAACTCGGATTAGAAAAAATCCCAAGTAACTCGTTCTCTTGGGACTATTAATATCAACATTTTCCACCAATTGTATGCATTATCTCTAAGTAAAGATACCACACCTTTGATACACTCATCAAGAGTACAGAACAATTCATCAAATACTCAGATAGTATTCTCAAGCCAAAATTTAGTTCTCTTAGCATCATCATCAATGGTAGCCCTGAACTCTTTAACCCCATGTTTATGTATCTTATCTACTGGCGGCTTAGTCTATCGAATCGGATCTATCACTTGTGGAACAACTGGGATTTGTTGAGGAATAAGAGGGGCGGAGGTTATTGAGCATTCGGATTTGTTCGAATGAACTCCGTGAACCACTCACTCATCATTTGGAAAAACTCACTCATCATTTGGAAAAAGGCTTGTTTAGCCTCTCCCCCTTGACTTGTAACAGCTCGTATTTAGGTCAAATCAAAATAGTTGTTTTGGGACCACAAATTTGAAGTCAAAATATTTATTTTATTATTTTAATGAGGTTTATAGCATGATAGAATTATTATAAGAAAGTTTTGTTAAGAAATGTTACTGTTTAAATGCCTAATTCGGTAAAAAAACTAAATCACGTAAAGCGAAAAACTTGTGTTCAATTAGCTAAAAGTGTCAAATAGCTATAGAACATTAAAGTAAAGGTCCTTAAGTGATAAATAGACCATTTTTGGTTAGTGGAGGATGATAGCATGGCAACTTGTGTAGTTTTAAATATTTTTAAAGGTGAAATTAGTAAATTGGTAATTAAAGTTAAAATTAATAAAACAAAAACCAAAATTTTCTTTCCATTCATCTTCTTACCAAAAATTTAGAAAGAAAAATAGCCATTTTTAAGGCTAGACATTCGGCCAAGCTTTCTTTGTTAATTAAGGTACGGTTTTGACTCGATTTTTAATGATTTCTACATTTTTGAGCTCGTTACAGTTTAATCTAGCTAGCCCATACCTTTGTTTTAAAAAATGCTATAGATTTTGAATGATGCCATTGTTGAATGCTTTGTTGTTTAAATGTTTAATGACAGATTATGAAGGTTTAATGATAGATATACAAGTTCTATAAAGTGATTTTTGACAAGAATGCAAAATAGGGATTAAATTGTGAAATTGTAAAATGTGGTGGTTAAAAGTGTGAAATAATGAAAGATATGGACTACTAGTAATACACAATAAATTCAGATAGACATGGGTTGGTACTAAATTACATGAATTTGCAATTTTAGGTGATAAGAACTAAATTGTAAAAATTGAAAAGTATAAGGGCAAATATGCAAATTTTCCAAAATATGAATTATGGATTAAATTAAATAGACTGAATGCTGAAAGTATTGAATTTGATAAAATATAGATCAAGATAAGCCGAGATTGAGTTTAGATCGGGGAAAATGAAAAGTGGACTAATAGCCGATAGTTTTATTCGAGGATACGAGGTAAGTTCGTATAATTAGGATCAAAATTTTCTGTACCTGTACATTTTGAAATGTATGAATTCATTGGATATGAGTGACATAATACCGAGATTACCGTTTTGGTTGAGCTCCTGCAATTGTTGCAGACTCACCACAGCTCGTATGAGCTTACCGATATATCAGCTCGAAAGAGCTTACTATTTTCAGCTTATTGAAGCTTACTGTTTCAGCTCGTATGAGCTTACTGTTCAGCTCAATAGAGCTTACCGTTTCAGCTCAATAGAGCTTACTGTTATCAGCTCAGGAGAAGCTCACCGATCATGGCTCAAAAGAACATATATGATAATGAATTGACAGATTACTGACATTATTCACTCGAGTATCCTTTGAATTTCTAATAGACTCAACGGGCACAAATAATGTTATTCGGATGAGTTACGGTTTATAAATGTTATTAATGTTATTAAAGTTATACATGATATATGAATTTGGAATGATGATAAGCATTGTATTAATGGATTGTTTCATGTATTTTTACTATGACTAACATGTAATGAATACTTGTGATTAGGTGTAGGGTAAATGAATTGGTTGCATTTATAGTATTTGCTTTGATTATGTATAAATGGTAAGTTTAATTTTGAATTATATGGGCTTACTATGCTATAAAGCTTACTCTGCTTCTTTTTCTATTTTTTTATAGAGGCTCGTTAGTTCACTCGTTCTGGACAAGTCGGAGCTCCATATCACACTATCCAATTTCCTATTGCTACTTTTGAACATGTGGATATGTAAATATGGCATGTATAGGCTAGTTTAAGAGATGATAGTTATGTTGCTTATATGATGACTTTGGTATGTTTTTGTGTATAAGTTTATCCATGAGATTTGGCTTATTTTGGTACTATGTTTTGGTTAAATTAAGTGTTAAATTATGGTATGTTTTGGCAAGGTATTGATGGAATGAAATTATGTAAGTAAAGTCCTAATATGTGTTTGTTAAATGAATGGATTATGCATGTTGTTAAATAGATATTTGGATATGAAATTGATAGGTTTGATATGGATTATAATGTGTACTAAAATTAATATTTTGGCTACCTATTGAGCTGAGAAAATGTAGTCAATTATGCTTGTAAATGCTTATGTTTTTAGGGTGGCAAAATGGCTTTACAAATAGCCTATTTTTGTCCACACAGGCAGGGACACGAGCATGTGTCTCAGCCGTGTGCAACACACAGTCACGTTGCACGGCCGAGTGTCCTCTAGGGTACCCTTTTGAATTAAAGTTAGTAGACCCTACAAGTTTGACACAACCTAGATACATGGGCGTGTCAACTAGCCGTGTGTGGTACATAGGTTGGCACATGGGTGTGTGGCCGACCGTGTGACCCAAGTCAGTAACCTCCTTAATTTTCCCATAGTCTAGCACACGAGCGTGTCCTCAACCATTTGGTGCAAGTCAGTATGCATGCCTTGTTTTCATACGGTCTAAGACACATGAGTGTCTACTAGCCATGTGAGCATGACCTGTCACATGGGCGTGTGATATTTGAAAAGTTGCAATTTTTCTAAGTTTCTGAAATATTTATATGTTATCAATTTAGTCCCGAATTCATGGTTGAAGCTTTATATCCTCAATTTAAGTACATATTAAATATAAAAGAAAGTTATTGATTGAAATGAGATGATTATTGATAAATGAATGTTCTGAACTGAGTTATAAGTTCGGTAATGCCTCTTCACCTATTCAGGCGACGGTTACGGGTTAGGGGTGTCACATTTGTTGGTAACAGAGCTACGATTTAGTCAATTATAGGACTAACTTAGCATATGTGAGTCTAGCTATACATGCCATATATAAAACTGTGATAGTGTGATGACTTCTAACATTTCCAATTGTGTTTTTATATAGTAATGGATCTCGAACGAGTTGTAGCAGATGACGTAGAAAGTAACGCGTCAGCTCCTACTCAAGAGACTACACCTACAGAATCCAGACCCGTGACAAGTAGTCACGAGGGTGAGGCTAAAGAAGCCTTCTTTCAGATATTAAATGAGTGGTTCACACATTACATTCGTATGAACCCGGTTATTCAGCAACCTCCACCCCCACCATTTCTTCAACCAATCCCTATAGTTCTTCAAGGTATTGATCCTTTGCGATTAAATAAACCACTTGTTGATAAGATACGGAAACACAGAGCTGAGGAATTCAAAGCTACTGTTAATGATGACCTTGAGAGAGCTAAGTTTTGGCTTGAGAACACGATTTGGGTATTCGACGAATTATCTTACACACTTGAAAAATGTTTAAAGTGCATTGTATCATTGCTAAGAGACACAACATATTAGTGGTGGAATACCTTGATATCCGTAGTTTTGCAAGAAAAAGTCCATTGGAATTTCTTTCAGGTTGAATTTAGAAAGAAATACATTAGCCAAAGATTCATCGATCATAAAAGAAAAGAATTCCTTGAATTGAAGCAAGGTCATATGTCGGTTACTGTAACATCTTGATTTTCGGGTTTTTCGTGATTTTTGAGATTTTGGTAAAGTTTTTAAAATTTGGTATTTGGTTGTGAAATTCATAATTGGAGGGTGTAAATGGGCTTATGGAAGGCCCATGTGTTGGCCAAAACCCCGTAGAATTTTTGAATTTTGGACTGAAGAGTTAGGGGAATTGGATAGGTGGTCTTATTAAAAATTGTGAGTAAATTGTATCACAAAAAAGCCTCTGGTAAAGTGGCTAAGTTACGCCACTAGGGAGCTAAAAATGTGGAGTGTAAGTGGTTGGGGGAAGACTTGGGTTCGATTCCCTGTGATGGCAAAGGTAATGTTAATTTTTATGCTTTGAGTAGGCAGGAGTTGTAGCCGAATGGAACTCTGTGGGAGAGAGTTTGAATCAGTCAAATGCATGGATTAAGGAGGGATAAGAGGAGAGATTTTAGGGATTTGAGAGGGAGATAGAGTTAGCCGATTAGAGGGGATTAGGGAGGGGATTTCGGCAGAGGGTTGTTAGGGTAGTATTTTCGGCATTTAGGAATTTAGCTGTGTTGTTTTCTTCTGTAAACCATAGTTTTATTCTTTTCTTCTTTTTTCTTTCTTCTTCTCTAGCCGAACCACCACCATTCCATCCACTTTTCCTTCCTTTTCTTTTCCAAAACCTGTTCACTATTCCCTCCCGTTCATCTACTACTTCTATCTTTACTTTTGCCGAAAAGTCACAAAAGCTGAAACCTATGGTGCCGATTTCTTGTTGATCAGCAACTCTCTGTTTTCCTTCACTTTTTGGTGGCCAATCCCTTTATCTTCTGGGTTTAAATGGATTCAAGAAGAGAAAATGTGGTAAGTATTCGTACTCTAAATTAATTTCAATAGTAACTGTTGACAAATGCCGAAACCCCTATAGTTTAGGGAGGTGGCCGATTAGAGATTTAAGCCTTATTCGGCTTCTTCATTTGTTTTATGGGTTTTATGGTAGAGTAGATACATTGGAGGAGCAGCAAGGCATAGGGTGTCAATTTGGATAAGCTTGGATCATCGGAGTGACTAAATCTAGATCTAGTCATCAGTTTCGGCAATGGTATGAATTCTAAGGCCATTATGGATGGTGGCCGAATATGTAAGTGTTAATAGGTAGTCTTCGATTTGGTTTAATTACTAACATGATCTAATCTATAAGCGGTTGATTATAGGAGAAATCGCGTAGGAGATCTCGTCAAGGAATATCGCAAATCAAGTGTGTAATGAACCCTCTTTCGTAGCTTAACTCGATATTTGTCGAAAAGCCGAAATGCCGAAATTCTGTCATTTCGAGGACTTGTGAGCAAGCGAACACTCATTGGTTAGTTAGATTCGCTAAGTTGATGATCGGGGTTGCTGGAACAGGCAAGAGCACGATTTTTAGCATCACGGTAGGTTGGGCCTCAAGGGGTTGAAATCGGGCCAATGGGCTTCCGGGCCCATTTG
Organism: Gossypium hirsutum; assembly: GCF_007990345.1. Classification (NCBI taxonomy): domain Eukaryota; kingdom Viridiplantae; phylum Streptophyta; class Magnoliopsida; order Malvales; family Malvaceae; genus Gossypium; species Gossypium hirsutum. The sequence continues at coordinate 92,830,588 of NC_053429.1, read as the reverse complement.
GGTAAATTTGGTAAAAATTGAAATCTTGTCAGATTGTGCGTTAATACGGCTTAGACCGTTATGGAAAAGGGCTAAATGGGCCTAAATGACTAATTCGGCTACGTAAGGCCCATTAAGGGTTTTTGGCCCAATAACTCGATTTCCTAAGAATGGGCTAGAATCGCTATCGAAACACATGAAATTGTTAGTAATTGATAATGAACATGGAGAGCCCTAATATTTGGTAAAATTACGAAATTACCCTTATAATATAAAAATGACTGTTTTGCCCTTAGGTATAAAAGAGCATTATACCCCTAGGGTTTAATTATGAATTTGACGCATGAGATTTTGATATACATGATTTGACATGATATGCACATGATATGTATGATATGTACATGATAAATTCATATATGCATGGGTTGGGTTTTTATATGGATGGAGGAAGTGCAAAAGGGTTTTGCCCCAGTTTACAGAAAAGGGCTTTGCCCCAGTTTATCGAAAAGGGCTTTGCCCCAGTTATTAAAAGAGGCTAGGCCTCCAGTTATATGATAATGCAGCTATGCTGCCAGTGGAGAGTTTGATTGGGTGGGTTGAGTTATTCCCCACATGGAGAGCTTGGTTTGTACGGGTGGAGAGTAGCGGTTGGTGGGTTGAGTAGTCTCCCCAAATGGGCTTGCATTGGTTCATTGATGTTGCATTTATTATTGAATGGGCCTATGGGCCATATCATTTACATTAAAAGCTTTGGCCTAGTGATATGAATAATGAAAAGGCTTCGGCCCAGTGACATGAATAATGTAAAGGCTTCGGCCCAGTATATGCTGAGATTGAATTTAGGCTTAGGCCCAGCAGGCTGATATTGCTTTGGGCTCTGAAAGGGGCTTGTTGCACACTGAGTTTCCAAACTCACCCCTTTCCTTAACCTTGCAGGTGAGCGTTGATTTAGGGACTTGGAGCCGGAGGGGATTCAGAGTAGCCGCAGTGATCGCTTTTGGGCTTTGAAACAAGTGACTGGTTTTCTTTAGTTATCTTATTTACTATTTATTTTTGGGTTGTAATAAGGCCATTTTAACTTTATTTTCTTTCCTTTTCTGGGATTATTTTATTTTTAATAACTTTAATCTGGTTGATAATAATTCAAATGGGCTAGACTTAGGACGCGTTTTCAAAACGATACTTGTTTTCAAAATAACACAACGTCACGATTATTTGATTTATCAAAGATATCTACTCAAAGAAATTTCAACTCGTTATAACCTAGTGTGGCAATGGTTGTGGGCATGTCTAGGATTGGATCCAATCGAAGAGCTTGGTACTTAAGCAGCCTTCATGGCTCACCTCCTCTGTTACGGATTCCTACCTGGTGCCCAGCTTCCATTCACTTGGTTAAGCTTAACAAAAGTTGGTTTTAAAGCACTAAAACGAAACGTGGATTTTTAACTTCAATATGGCACGTCAGATTCGGCCGTAACGTCTGGCCGGGTTTAGGGTGTTACAGTTATAGAATGAGAAAGAGTTTGTATGACTCAGCAAATATGCTCGTGAATGCATCTCTTCTGAAGCTATAATGTGTAAAAGGTTCGAGGATGGATTGAATGAAGAAATTAGAGTGTTAGCTGGAATTCTTGAGCTGAAAGAGTTTGTTGTTTTATTTTGTTGTTTTATTTGACTGAGCTTGTAAACCCGAAGAGCTTTACAAAAAGAAAAGAGAAGCCTATTTTGAAGCTAGAGATGTTAGAAAGAGGTTTGCGGGCAAGTCACATCAGTCAGCATCAAAGAAATTTAGAGAATATCATCCTCGTTCTACAGCCTCTACAGGAATTTCGATTAGAGATAAAAATGTGAGACAATCAAGTTCTAAACCTCAGATGACATCCGTTGCCGGTGTGGGAAGTGTTAGAAATGTTGGACCAGAATGTAAACACTGCAATAAGCTACATTACGGTGAATGCAGACTAGTGAGCAGAGCTTGCTTTAAATGTGGATCGCTTGATCATTTTCTTCGATACTGTCCAGAAAAGTTTACAGCTGAAAGAGAACAACTAGTGAGAGTTAGTAACACAACTACTAGAGGGAGACTGCCCAGAAATACTAGAAATATGAGTGGTAAATCTGAAGCACGAGCACCTGCTAGAGCTTATGCTATTCGTGCACGAGAAGAGGCATCACCGCTAGACGTTATTACCAGTACTTTTTCTCTTTTTGATACTGATATAGTTATGTTGATAAATCCTAGATCAACTCATTCATATGTCTGTATGAATTTAGTGTTTAAAAAGAGTTTACATGTTGAGTCTACTGAGTTTGTAATTAAAGTATCAAACCCCTTAGGCAAATTTGTTTTAGTTGATAAAATTTGTAAGAATTGTCCTCTGATGATCCGGGGTTATTATTTTTGAGCTGATTTGATGCTTTTACAATTCAATAAGTTTGATGTGATTCTGGGTATGGATTGGCTGACTATACATGATGCAGTTGAATTGTAGACGAAAGACTATCGAATTGAAATGTCAAAATGGTGATATTCTCCAGATTAAGTTTGACGATTCGAATGAGTTACCTATTGTAATATCGTCTGTGTTAGGTCAGAAATATTTGAAAAGGGGTTATGATGAATATTTTGCATATGTAATGGATACGAAGGTGTCTGAATCAAAGATTGAATCTGTACCTATTGTTTGTGAGTTTTTAGATGTATTTCTAGAAGAATTACCGGGTTTGCCTCCAATCAGAGAAGTTGAATTTGGCATTGAATTAGTAACAGGAACAACACCGATATCGATAGCTCCGTACAGAATGGCTCCAACAAAATTAAAATAGTTGAAAGCTCAGTTGCAAGAATTGACAGACAGAGGTTTTGTACAACCGAGTTATTCTCCCTGGGGTGCACCAGTGTTGTTCGTGAAAAAGATAGATGGCATGATGAGAATGTGTATTGACTATAGACAGATGAATAAAGTGACTATAAAGAACAAATACCCTCTACCACGGATTGACGACTTATTTGATCAGTTGAAAGGGGCTACAATATTTTTAAAGATTGATTTGAGATTAGGTTACTATCAATTGTGAGTCAAAGAGTCTGATGTGCCAAAAACTAAATTTAGAATGAGTTATGGACATTATGAATTACTTGTTATGCCTTTTGGTTTAACTAATGCTCCTGCAATTTTTATGGACTTGATGAATCGAATATTCAGATCATATTTAGACAGATTAGTTGTTTTATTTATAGATGATATTCTGTTCTATTCACGAGATGAATCTGAGCATACCGAGCACTTGAAAATTATGTTAGAAACTCTATGTGATAAGCAGTTATTTGCAAAGTTCAGCAAATGTGAGTTTTGGCTTAGAGAGGTTGGATTTCTAGGGCATATTGCTTCAGCCGGCGGAATTAGGGTTGATCTGAACAAGATTTCTACTTTTGTTGATTGTAAATCTCCAAGAAATGTGTCTGAAGTCCGTAGTTTTCTAGGTTTAGTGGGCTATTACCGAAGATTCGTGAAAGGATTTTTAATGATTACGACACCAATGACACGACTGCTACAAAAAGATGTGAAGTTTGTATGGTCGGAGAAGTGTCAACAGAGTTTCAAATAGTTGAAAGCACTGTTACAGAGGTACTAGTTTTGGTTCAACTTGAATCGGGTAAAGAGTTTGTGATCTATAGTGATGCATCATTAAACGGACTGGGTTGTGCTTTGATACGATGGAAAGGTTATAGCTCATGCTTCTCGACAGTTGAAACCGCATGAAAAGAATTGTCTGACGCATGATTTAGAGTTGGCTGCAATTGTATTCGCATTGAAGATTTGGAGACACTACTTATACGGTGAAAAATGCCACATTTATACAGATCACAAGAACTTAAAATATCTAATGATACAGAAAGATTTGAATTTGATACAACGATGATGGCTTGAATTATTGAAAGATTATGACTTTGTGATTGATTATCACCCAGGAAAGCTAATGTTGTTGCTGATGCTCTGAGTCAAAAATTTTTGTTTGCATTACGGGTGATGAATACACAGTTGATGATATATGGTGATGGGTCTATTTTAGCTAAATTGAAAGCTAAACCGGTATTTCTTTAACAAATTTGTGAAGCTCAGAAAGATGTTCGTGGATTGTAAGCTAAACGCATTCAATGTGAGTTTATTTCTGATTCAGAATTTCATATTGGAACTGATGACTGTTTAATGTTTCGAAATAGAATTTGTGTACCGAAAAATACAAAGATTATTTTAAAAATCCTGCATGAAGTACACAGTAGTTGTTTTTCTATTCATCCTAGTAGTACCAAGATGTATAACGATCTGAAATAGCTGTACTGGTGGTCGGGTATGAAACGAGATATATCAAAGTTTGTATCAAAATGTTTGATATGTCAGCAAGTCAAAGTTGAATATCAAGTGCCATCGGGTTTGCTACAGCATGTAATGATTCCCAAGTGGAAATGGGATAGAGTTACTATGGATTTTGTATCGGGATTGCCCCTAACTCTGAAAAAGAAAGATGCTATATGGGTTGTCGTTGATCGACTTACAAAGTCTGCTTATTTCATACCAGTATGTACAGATTACTCACTTGATAGATTAGCTGAATTGTACATTTCTGAGATTGTTCGGTTACATAGAGTACCATTATCTATTATTTCTGATAGAGATTCAAGATTTACATAGCAATTCTGGAAGAAAATGCAAGAGGCTTTGGGAACAAAGTTGAATTTCAGTACTTCTTTTCATCCTCAGGCTGATGGTCAGACTGATAGAGTTATTTAGATTCTCGAAGATATGTTGAGATGTTGTATTCTAGAATTTGAAGGCAGTTGGGAGAAATATTTATCGTTGATTGAATTTGCGTATAAAAATAGTTTCCAAATGAGTACAAAGCTGGCACCGTATGAAGCTTTATATGGCCGCAAATGTCGAACTCTGCTATACTGGGCTGAATTGAGTGAGAAAAAGATTCACAGCATTGAATTAATCAGAGAAACTGAAGAAAAAGTGAAAACGATTCGAGAAAGTTTAAAACCAGCTTTAGATCGACAAAAATCCTATGAAGATTTGAAACTTAGGGAGATTTAATTTCAAGTCCGGGACTGAGTTTTTTTAAAGGTATCACCGTGGAGACAGGTTCTGCGATTCGATCGTAAAGGAAAGTTAAGTCCACGAGTCATCGGGCTGTATGAGATTATCAAGAGGATAGTACAAGTAGAATATTGACTAGCTTTACCGTTAGAAATCGAAAAGATCCATAATGTTTTTCACATTTCTATGCTATGTCGATATAGATATGATCCGTCACATGTGATCTCACCAATAGATGTTGAAATTCAATCCGATATGTCATATAACAAAGAATCGATCCAGATTTTAGCTTGTAAAATCAAAGAATTGAGAAATAAACATATAGCTCTAGTGAAAGTTCTTTGGCATAAGCACGGGATTGAGGAAGCTATGGGAACCTGAAGAAGTTATGCGAGAACAGTACCCTAACCTTTTCATTGGTAGGATTTTTGAGGACGAAAATCTCTAAGGGGGAGAGTTGTAACAGCCCGTATTTAGGCCAAATCAGAACAATGGTTTTGGGACCACAAATATAAAGCCAAAATATTTATTTTATTATTTTAATAAGGTTTACAGCATGATAGAATTATTATATGAAAATTTTGTTAAGAAATTTTACTGTTTAAATGCCTAATTTGGTAAAAAGGACTAAATCGCGTAAAGCGAAAAACTTGTGTTCTATTAGCTAAAAGTGTCAAATAGCTATAGAAGTTAAATAAAGGTCCTTAAGTGATAAATAGACCATTTTTTGTTAGCGGAGGATGATAGCATGGCAACTTGTGTAGTTTTAAATATTTTTAAAGGTTAAATTAGTAAATTGGTAATTAAAGTTAAAATTAATAAAATAAAAAACAAAAATTTCTTTCCATTCATCTTCTTGCCAAAAATTTAGAAAGAAAAACAGCCATTTTTAGGGCTAGACATTCGGCCAAGCTTCCTTTGTCAATTAAGGTACAGTTTTGACTTGGTTTTTAATGATTTCTACATTTTGAGCTCGTTCCAGCTTAATCTAGCTAGCCATACCTTCGTTTTTGTAACTGCTATAGATTTTGAATGATGCCATTGTTGAATGCTTGGTTTTTTAAATGTTTAATGATGGATTATGAAAGTTTAATGATAGATATACAAGTTTTATAAAGTGATTTTTGACAAAAATGCAAAATAGGGATTAAATTATGAAATTGTAAAATGTGGTGGTTAAAAGCGTGAAATACTGAAAGATATAGGCTATTAGTAATACATAGTAAATTCGGCTAGACATGGGTTGGTACTAAATTACATGAATTTGTAATTTTAGGTGATAAGGACTAAATTGTAAAAATTGAAAAGTATAGGGGCAAATATGCAAATTTTCCAAAATATGAATTATGGATTAAATTGAATAGATTGAATGCTGAATGTATTGAATTTGATAAAATATAGATCAAGATAATCGAGATTGAGTTTAGATCGGGGAAAACGAAAAGTGGACGAATAGCCGATAGTTTTATCTAAGGATAAAAGGTAAGTTCATATAATTAGAATCAAAATTTTCTATATTTGTAATTATTGAAATGAATATGTATATTTGAAATATTAGAAGTATGAATGATTTAATGATCTAATGTTTATGTTACCGAGTCCTGTTTGAACTGTATGAATTCATTGGATACGAATGACATAATACCGGGATTATTGTTTTGGTCGAGCTCCTGCAATTGTTGCGGACTCACCACAGCTCGTATGAGCTTACCGATATATCAGCTCGAAAGAGATTACTATTTTTAGCTCATTAGAGCTTACTATTTCAGCTCGCATGAGCTTACTGTTCAGCTCGATAGAGCTTACCGTTTCATCTCAATAGAGCTTACTATTATCAGCTCAGGAGAATCTTACCGATCATGGCTCAAAAGAGCATATATGACAATGAATTGATGGATTACTGGTATTATTCACTTGAATATCCTTTGAATTTCTAATAGACTCAACGGGCACAAATAATGTTATTCGGATGAGTTACAGTTTATAAATGTTATTAATGTTATTAAAGTTATACATGATATATGAATTTGGAATGATGATAAGCATTGTATTAATGGATGGTTTCATGTATTTTTACTATGACTAACATGTAATGAATACTTGTGATTAGGTGTAGGATAAATGAATTGGTTGCATTTATAGTATTGCTTTGATTATGTATAAATGGTAAGTTTAATTCTAAATTATATGGGCTTACTATGCTATAAAGCTTACTCTGCTTCTTTTTCTATTTTTTATAGAGGCTCGTTAGTTCACTCGTTCTGGACAAGTCGGAGCTCCATATCACACTATCCAATTTCCTATTGCTACTTTTGAACATGTGGATATGTAAATATGGCATGTATAGGCTAGTTTAAGAGATGATAGTTATGTTGCTTATATTATGACTTTGGTATGTTTTTGTGTATAAGTTTATCCATGAGATTTGGCTTATTTTGGTACTATGTTTTGGTTAAATTAAGTGTTCAATTATGGTATGTTTTGGCAAGGTATTTGTGGAATGAAATTATGTAGGTAAAGTCCAAATATGTGTTTGTTAAATGAATGGATTATGCATGTTGTTAAATAGATATTTGGATATGAAATTGATAGGTTTGATATGGCTTATAATGTGTATTGAAATTAATATTTTGGCTGCCTATTGAGCTGAGAAAATGTAGTCAATTATGCTTGTAAATGCTTATGTTTTTAGGGTGGCAAAATGGCTTTACAAATAGCCTATTTTTGTCCATACAGGCAGGGACACGAGCATGTGTCTCAGCCGTGTGCAACACACAGTCACGTTGTACGGCCGAGTGTCCCCTAGGGTACCGTTTTGAATTAAAGTCAGTATACCCTACAAGTTTGACACAACCTAGATACATGGGCATGTCAATTGGCCGTGTGTGGTACATAGGCCGGCACGTGGGTGTGTGACCGGCCGTGTGACCCAAGTCAGTAACCTCCCTAATTTTCCTAGGGTCTGGCACACGATCGTGTCCTCAGCCGTTTGGTGCAAGTCAGTATGTATGCCTTGTTTTCACACGGTCTAAGACACGTGAGTGTCTGCTAGCCATGTGAGCACGGCTTGTTCAAACGGGCGTGTGACATTTGAAAAGTTGCAATTTTTCTAAGTTTCTAAAATTTATATGCTATCAATTTAGTCCCGAATGCATGGTTGAAGTTTTATATGATCGATTTAAGTACATATTGAATATGAATGAAAGTTATTGATTGAAATGAAATGATTATTGATAAATGAATGTTCTAAACTGAGTTATAAGTTCGGTAATGCCTCTTAACCTATTCCGGATACGATTACGGGTTAGGGGTGTTACATGACTACTAGAAATCAGCCTAGAATTAGCCGATGCTACCCCTTGTGCGGGAGCGGGCTCATTACTTTCCACATAATTAGTTATTGCTTGTTCGAGATTCATTTACTATACGAAAACACAACTTAAGCTATCAGGAATCATCACACTATCACAATTTATATAGACGACATATATAACTAGACTCTCATTTACTACATTAGTCCTAGAATCGACTAAATCGTAGCTCTGATACTAATAAAATGTAACACCCCTAACCCATATTCATCACTCGAATAGGGTTACGAGGTATTATTGATCAAATCAAATCAATATTATATGCTTTCAACATTCATAGTCATAATTATGCAGAACATAATCATATTGTAATACCCCTAACCCATATCCATCGTTGGACTAAGGTTATGAAGTATTGCTAGCCATATCACAGCTCTTACTAATATGTATTATATTTTAATATTCAAAATTTTAACTCACAACAATGCTCATATTTTTGCCTAATATCAAATCTTAAATCACATGATATTTATATGCTGACATATTTTAAAACATAAATCAATATATAATAAAAACAAATTACATATATAATATAACAAATTATCAACTTCTTTTATGGTATTCGAAAACTTAGTAAATAGTCAGACATTTCGTTTCATACTTCTATGCAAATATAAACGTGTAGTCAATTAAGTCAATTCATATGGTATTGTCAAATAACATATTTAGCTTTAATAATTTCTTGACTTCACGAATAACCAGCAAAATTTCTATATCATGCATATATCATATTGACTATAATAAAAGCACATATAAATCTCATTTCATGAATCATGATAGAGTACCTCATTAAGCATAATCATTGTCAATAAACCAAACCCGCAAATAAATTTAAGGCCTAATATGTCTAATTCATCATAATAAATAAATTATCATAAACACTATTAATATAATATTTATATAAATATTGAATTTACTTCTTGCGTAAGTATCTGGATTTTTAACAAATAATGCATGGCTTATCTTAGCACAGTTCACATTTATTATACCCCACATGGACAAAGCACGTAGCAATTTCACAATTATTATATATCATGGTTATACCTTAATGTAGACTCAAATTTACGATAACTTAATATTAACAATTCATCCAGCTATATATAAATAGACACCCAAAACATATTCAAATAGGCTTTACAACAGGTCACATTTACGATTTAATAAATGACCCAACACAAATGAAATGCAAATTTATTCCATCTAATTAACTAATCCATAACTCACATACACTTCTCTCCAAACATAACCATGATCGAAACACACTCATGAATATCCAAATTCATCATCTTTTCAGATATACATAATACCTACTACGATATCATGCATTCTTGGCTCATAACATTATAAAAAAAACGTACATAAACTATGAGCTACATAACCAAATTTAAACATAGAGATTAAGCCAATTTCGCATGGCTTGGTTATACATATCCAAAATTCATCAAGTCAAGCACACTTTAATCTATACATGCCATAATTCGTATTTAACTTATAAAGGTACCTAAAATAGTAGATAGTGTGATGAGCCTCGTTGACGATCCCCGAGCTTGTAACTTGATTTCCAAAATCTCAAAAAAAAAACAGAAACAAATATACACAGAGTAAGCTATTATAGCTTAGCAAGTCATAAGCAACTAATTGACCTAATAAAGTGTTCAACTCAATTAGGCTAATACAATGTAAATAAAAAACTATATACTATTTAATCTCAACTTAAAACCTGTATATAAATCCCCATGTATACATTCGTACATGGACATTATCTTGGCCGAATGGTCAAAAGGCCAAATTGTCTTATTATCATTCAACTTTCCAAACAACTAATTATATTATAATCAAAGTTGCATATACTTTTTACATAAGCTAGTAAATCACAATATAATATCGCATAAATATTTATATATATATCACCAACAGGGCCATTTATATATATAATCATACATTTGCATATAATTATGAATCATTTCTTGATTCTCAACTTTTAAAATCACAAAGCTGAGTTCACATACCAATAACACTTAAATTTATTAATATCAACTTCACATGAACAAACAAATATCAAGTATAAACTTATCATTAATAGCCAACAAACTAATTCATACCTAGCCGTTTAACTCGTAATACACACTCGTACCCAATTTACCTTTGCCTGATGAACCATTCGGAATTGGATAGGACACTCGGATAATCACACAAGTCGTACAATGCCAACGTCCCAGACGTGATCTTATCGATGCCACTGTTCCAGACAGGGTCTTACTTGTAAACACATATCGGAATCACATAACGATGCCATGGTCTTACTCGCACACATATATCGGAATCCTATGTCATGACATATGTATCCTAACTATTCCTAAGGTTCATACGGGGCTTCCGGACGTCGTCACTCAGTCGAAACGATTGCAAGAACATAGTTACCATGCTTATACACATTCGACGTTAGCACATAATAATTGACATATTTCATTACAGCATATAAACTTTGCATTTAATTAAAGTTCAGTACGTCTATTTGCTTATAAACTTACATCGGACAACGAAAAACCGATACGGACCGACTAGTCGACAGCTTTCGATTTCCCCCGATCCAAATCCGATTTCTTTGGTTCTTGATCTAAACATTTTCAAATTTAGCTCATTCAAACATATTTTCATTCAATTTAGTCCAAAAACACATATATGACCAAATTATCATTTTACCCTTGACATTTACAATTTTATCCCTATTGCACAAAACACAACATACACAAAATTTCACAACACCCATGTTAGGCCAAATAGTACCCATGCTCATACAAGTCCATATATTTTATCAATTTTAGGTTTTAGTCCCTCAAATTATTATTTTTGCAATTAAGTCCTAATTACTAAAAATCATCAAAAATTCCAATACAAAATATGTTAAGCTAAAATTTATCTTTCATTTTTCATCATCAAACCACGAAAATCACAAGCTATCAACAAAGGCACAACTCAAAATATTCATCAAAATAAAAAATTCAAGCATGGGTTTTGTAGTACTCGAAGCAACAATCTCAAAAACGTAAAAATTATCAAAAACCGAGTTGAACACTTACCTTAATCTAACTTGAACAAGGCCGAACCCTACTTTGTTTTCTTTCTTTTTATTTGTTTTAGTTTCGGTGCAAGGATGAAGAAAATAACATGAATATGGCTTATTATTTTATAATATAATAACATATATTAACATATTATTATTTTACCTTTTTAACCTCAGTTAATAAATTATAAAATCACTTATATTATGCCCACTATAGTCCAATATTATAAATAATGGTCTAATTTCATCATTAATACTCCCACTTAGAAAGCCATTAACAAATAAGCCACTTTTCAATTTACGCGATTAAGTCATTTTATTTAATCGGACACCTAAACGACAAAATTAAATCATAAAATTTTTACAGATATAAATTCACACAAAATAAATGCAGAAAATAATTTTTAATTATTTTTCTGACTCGGATTCGTGGTCCCGAAACCACCGTTCTGATTAGGGTCTAAATAGGGCTGTTACAACTCTCCCCCCTTAGGGATTTTCGTCCTCGAATATCTTACCGGTGAATAAGTTCGGATAGCGTTCTCTCATTGTATTCTCTGCTCCCATGTTGCTTCCTCAACTCCGTGCTTATGCCGCAATACTTTAACTAACGGAATCTTCTTATTCTGCAACTTTTTAACCTCACGAGTCAAAATGGGAATCAGTTCTTCTTCGTAGGTCATATTAGGCTGAATTTCAATCGCAGACGGGCTAATCACATGCGAAGGGTCAGATCGATATCTCCGAAGCATCAAAATGTGAAATACATTGTGGATCTTTTCTAACTTAGGTGGCAACAATAGTCTGTAAGCAACCGGCCCAATATGTTCTATAACTTCATACGACCCAATAAACCTCGGACTTAATATGCCTTTACGACCGAATCTGAGTATTTTCTTCCACGGTTAGACTTTCAAGAAGACTTTGTCTCCAATCTGAAACTCTATATCTTTACGTTTCAAGTCCGCATAAGATTTCTGACGATCTGATGTTGCTTTCAAGCTTTCACGGATCACTTTCACTTTCTGTTCAGTTTCTTTGATCAAGTCAACCCCGTGTATCTTATTTTCACTGAGCTCAGTCCAGTACAATGGCGTACGGCATTTTCGACATACAAAGCCTCATAAGGTGCCATTTTGATACTCGATTGATAACTGTTATTATACACAAATTCAATCAGAGGTAGATAACGTTCCCACGTACCTTCAAACTCGAGAAGGCAACATCACAACATATCCTCAAGTATCTGAATGATTCGCTTAGACTGTCCATCTGTTTGCAGATGGAAAGTAGTACTGAAATGTAATTTCGTACCCAAGGCATGTTGCAATTTCTTCCAAAATCGCGATGTAAACCTTGGATCTCTATCCAAAACAATAGATATTGGCACACCATGTAATCTCACAATCTGAGAAACATACAATTCAGCCAGTTTATCCAGTGAGTAGTCTATACGTATCGGAATAAAATGAGCCGATTTAGTCAATCTATCAACAACAACCCATATTGCATCTTTCTTGCTCGGTGTCAATGGTAAACCAGATACAAAATCCATCGTGACTCTATCCCACTTTCACTCAGGTATCTTGATAGGTTGAAGTAACCCTGAAGGCACCTAATGTTCAGCTTTTACTTGTTGACAGACTAAACATCTTGTAACAAAGTCAGAAATGTCTCGTTTCTTGCCATGCCACCAATAAAGCTATTTCAGATTATTATACATCTTTGTACTACCTGGGTGAACAGATAACCAACTGCTATGAGCTTTATTCAAAATCATCTAAATCAACTCTAAATTCTTCAGAACTCATATTCAGTTTCTGAATCTCAAATAGTCATCCACATTAACTCTAAATTTGGTATCAGTATCCGTCTCACACTAAGCTCGTTTTGCGATCAATTCATTATCAACCTTCTGGGCATCACATATTTGTTGAACGAATAATGATCTAGCTTTCAATTTAGCTATTATTGAACCATCCTCAGACATAGTCATATGTGCATTCATTGCACGCAAAGCAAACAGTGATTTTCGGCTTAAAGCATCAGCAACAACATTAGCCTTTCCCGGGTGATAATCAATTACAAGCTCGTAATCCTTTAGCAATACTAACCATCGGTGTTGTTTCAAGTTCAAATATTTTTGATTCATCAAGTATTTTAGACTTTTATGATTAGAATAAACATGACATTTCTCACCGAATAGATAGTGACGCCAAATTTTTAATGTGAACAAAATGGCTGCCAACTCTAGGTCATGTGTCGGATAGTTCTTTTCATGTGGCTTCAACTGTCTCGAGGCATAAGCTATAACTTTACCTTTCTACATCAAAACACATCCCAAACCATTTAAAGATGCATCACTACAAATAACAAATTCTTTACCCGATTTTGGCTGAACTAGCACTAAAACTTCAATCAAAATGGCTTTCAATTGATCAAAGCTTTTCTGGCACTTCTTTGACCACTCGAACCTAACATATTTCTTAATAGCTTTGTCATCGGAGTAGCAATCATAGAGAAACCTTTCACGAACTGTCTATAATAACCAGCAAGTCCCAAAAAACTTCAGACTTTAGAAACATTCTTCGGAAGTTTCTAATCCAATATAGCTGAAATTTTACTCGGATCCACCGAATGCCTGATACTGATACTACATGACCCAAAAAACTAACTTCACTTAACCAGAACTCACATTTGCTGAATTTTGCATACAACTGTTTATCTCGCAATTTTTGCAACACAAGTCTCAAATGCTCGGAATGTTTAGCTTCATCACGAGAATAGATCAAAATGTCATCTATAAATACAACCACAAACCGATCTAGATACAGTCTGAAGATCCGGTTCATCAAATCCATGAAAACAACAAGTGCATTAGTGAGTCCGAAAGGCATAACCAAAAACTCATAATGTCCATACCTCATTCTGAAAGCAGTCTTTGGCACATATGAATCTTTAACCCGCAACTAATAGTAGCCTGATCTCAAATCTATCTTCAAAAATACTGTGGTCCCTTTCAGTTGGTCAAACAGATCATCAATCCATGTCAACAGACACTTATTCTTTATAGTCACCTTATTAAGCTGTTTGTAATTGATGCACATTCTCATAGTTCCATCTTTCTTTTTCACAAACAACACAGGTGCACCCCATGGAGAGAAACTCAGCCATGCGAAACCTTTATCTGTCAATTCTTGCAACTGAGCTTTCAATTCTTTTAATTCTGTAGGTGCCATTCTGTACGGAGCTATAGATATCGGAGTCGTCCCAAGCATTAACTCATTACCAAACTCCATTTCCTAAATAGGTGGCAAACCCGATAATTCTTCTGGAAATACATCTGGATATTCACATACAACAGGTACTGATTCAATGTTTCTTTCAACCGCTTTACATCGAGCACGTAGGCAAAATAAGCTTCACACCCTTTTCTCACATATTTCTGAGCTACCATCGAAGAAATCACTGCTGGTAAACCATACAAGTCACTAGATTCAATCCGAACAATCTCATCATTCTGAATTCGTAGATCAATGGTCTTTCTTTTGCAGTTCACAACAGTATCATGTAAAGTCAGCCAATCCATACCCAGAATTATGTCAAACTCATCAAATGGCAACAACATCAAATCAGCCAGAAAGCACAAATCTCGAATCATCAAGGGACAATTCTTACACACTTTGTCGACCATAACACACCGACCCAAGAGGTTTGACACTCTAATCACAAACTCAATAGACTCAACAGGTAGAGTCTTGCTGAATACTAATGTCTCGCATACATAAGAATGAGTAGAACCAGGATCAATCAATGCAATTACATTAGTATCATAAAGAGTAAATGTACCAGTAATAAAATCCGAGGATGAAACCTCCTATCATGCACGTATAGCATAGGCTCTAGCAGGTGCATGAGCCTCAGATCTAACTGTTTTATCTTTAGTCCCTCTCTGACTACCACTCGTATTACCAACATTTCTGGATGGTCTACTTCGAGTTGCAGTGTTACCCGATCTCGTATTCTGCACTGGATTTTCCTCATCTAACATTGGGCAGTCTCGAATATAATGATCTGTCGATCCACATTTAAAACAGGCTCGATCATGTAACCTACAACTGTCAGGATGTCGTTTACCACAGTGCTTACACTCGGTTGATTTGATCTAACATTTCCCACACTCGCTACTGAGGTAGCTCTCGAGCTCACTGGTGGTCTCTTTTGATCTCGTCTGGAGTAACCTGAAGTGGCTTTAGAATGACTAAAATCATCTCAAAACTTCTTTGATGCCGACTGGAATGACTTATCAGATGTTCTCTTACGTGTATCTCTAGCTTCAAAGTCAGCTTTTCTTTTCTCTTTCCCGAGCTCTTCAGCTTTGTAGGCTCGCTCAACAAGTACCACAAACTCTTTTATCTCAAGTATGCCAACTAACAGTTTGATATCTTCCTTCAGCCCATCTTCAAATCTTTTACACATTATGGCTTCAGTAAAAACACACTCTCGGGTATACCGACTGAGTCTCACGAATTTTCGCTCATACTCTGTCACTGTCATCCGACCCTGTTTCAGCTCCAAGAGTTCTTTACGCTTCTGATTGATAAATCTCTGACTGATATATTTCTTACGAAACTCAGTCTAAAAGAATTCCCAGGTCACCTATTCTCTCAGAACTACTGATACTAGAGTATTCCACCAGTGGTATGCTGTATCTCGAAGCAAGGATATAGCACATTTTAAACATTCATCAGGAGTACAGAAAAACTCATCAAACACACAGATGGTATTATCAAGCCAGAACTCAGCCCGCTCAGCATCATCATCAGTGGCTTTAAACTCTTCTGCTCCATGTTTTCTAATTTTATCAACAGGTGGTCTAGTCATTCGCAATGGATCACTTACTTGAGGTACAGCAAGCACGAAAGATGGATTAATCAGGGGTAGAGGTTGGTGTGCAGCCGGGTTAGTCTGGATATATTGTGTGAACTAGTCATTCATCATTTGATAGAAGGCTTGTTTAGCCTCACTTTCTTGATTACTCGAAGTCGGTCGAGAATTAGCCTGTACTGTCCCTTGCGCGAGAGCAGGCGCTACACTCTTGACATCATCAGCTACTGCTCTATCGGGATCCATTTACTATATGAAAACATATTTCAAATGTCAGAAGTCATCACACTATCACACTATATAATTATGGCATGTATAGCTAAACTCGCACGCACTACGTTAGTCCTAGAATCGACTAAACTGTAGCTCTGATACCAATAAAATGTAACACCCCTAACTCGTATCCATCGCTGGGCTAAGATTATAAGGTATTGCTAGTCATATCACAGCTCTTACTAATATGTATTATATTTTAATATTCAAAATTTTAACTCACAGCAATGCTCATATTTTTGCCTAATATCAAATCTTAAATCACATGACATTTATATGTTGAGATAGTTTAAAACATAAATCAATATATAATAAAAACAAATTACATATATAATATAACAAATTATCAACTTCTTTTATGGCATTCAAAAACTTAATAAATAGTCAGACATTTCGTTTCATACTTCTATGCAAATATAAACGTGTAGTCAGTTAAGTCAATTCATATGGAATTGTCAAATAACATATTCAACTTTAATAATTTCTTGACTTTATGAATAACTAGCAAAATTTCTATATCATGCATATATCATATTGACTATAATAAAAGCACATATAAATCTCATTTAATAAATCATGATTGAGTACCTCAATACGCATAATCATTCCTCAATATGCATAATCATTGTCAATAAACCTAACCTCAAAATAAATTTAAGGCCTAATATGTTAATTTATCATAATAAATAATTTATCATATACACTATTAATATAATATTTATATAAATATTGAATTTATTTCTTGCGTAAGTATCTGGATTTTTAACAAATAATGCATGGCTTATCTTAGCACAGTTCACATTTATTATACCCCACATGGACAAAACACTTAGCAATTTCACAATTATTATATATCATGGTTATACCTTAATATAGACTCAAATTTACGATAACTTAATATTAACAATTCATCTGGCTATATATAAATAAACACCCAAAAAATATTCAAATAGGCTTTACAACGGGTCATATTTACGATTTAATAAACAACCCAACACAAATGAAATGCATATTTATTCCATCTAATTAACTAATCCATAACTCACATACACTTCTCTCCAAACATAACCATGACCGAAACACACTTATGAATATCCAAATTCATCATCTTTTCAGATATATATAGTACCTACTACGATATCATGCATTCTTGGCTCATAACATTTTGACAGAAACGTACATAGACTATGAGCTACGTAATCAAATTTAAACATAGAGATTAAGCCAATTTCGTATGGATTGGTTATACATATCCAAAATTCATCAAGTCAAGCACACTTTAGTCTATACATGCCATAATTCGTATTTAACTTATAAAGGTACCTAAAATAGTAGATAGTGTGATGAGCCTCGCTGATGATCCCCGAGCTTGTAACTTGATTTCCAAAATCTAAAAAAAAAGAAACAAATATACACAGAGTAAGCTATTATAGCTTAGCAAGTCATAAGCAAATAATTGACCTAATAAAGTGTTCAACTCAATTAGGCTAATACAATGTAAATAAAAACTATATACTATTTAATCTCAACTTAAAACTTGTATATAAATCCCCATGTATACATTCGTACATGGACATTATCTTGGCCGAATGGTCAAAAGGCCAAATTGTCTTATTATCATTCAACTTTCCAAACAGCTAATTATATTATAATAAAACCTGCATATACTTTTTACATAAGCTAGTAAATCACAATATAATATCGCATAAATTTTTATATATATATATCACCAATAGGGCCATTTATATATATAATCATACACTTGCATATAATTATGAATCATTTCTTGATTCTCAACTTTTAAAATCACAAAGCTGAGTTCACATACCAACAACACTTAAATTTATTAATATCAACTTCACATGAACAAACAGATATCAAGTATAAACTTATCATTAATAGCCAACAAACTAATTCATACCTGGTCGTTTAACTCATAATACACACTCGTACCCAATTTACCTTTGCCTGATGAACCATTCAGAATTGGATAAGACACTCAGATAAGCACACAAGTCGTACAATGCCAACGTCCCAAACGTGGTCTTACATGTAGTCACATATCGATGCCACTGTCCCAGAAAGGGTCTTACTCGTAAACACATATCGGAATCACATAACGATACCATGGTCTTACTCGCACACATATATCGGAATCCTATGTCATGACATATGTATCCTAACTATTCCTAAGGTTCATACGGGGCTTTCGGACGTCGTCACTCAGTCGAAACGATTGCAAGAACATAGTTACCATGCTTATACACATTCAACGTTAGCGCATAATAATTGATATATTTCATTACAGCATATAAACTTTACATTTAATTAAAGTTCAGTACATCTATTTGCTTATAAACTTACCTCGGACAACGAAAAATTGGTACGGACGGACTAGTCAACAACTTTCGATTTCCCCAGATCCAAATATGATTTCTTTGGTTCTTGATCTAAAAATTTTCAAATTAAGTTCATTCAAACATATTTTCATTCAATTTAGTTCAAAAACACATAAATGGGCAAATTACCATTTTACCCCTGACATTTACAATTTTTACAATTTAGTCCCTATTGCACAAAATACACAAAATTTCACAACACCCATGTTAGGCCAAATAGTACCCATGCTCATACAAATCCATATATTTTATCAATTTCACATTTTAGTCCCTCAAATTATTATTTTTGCAATTGAGTTCTAATTACTCAAAATCATCAAAAATTCTAATACAAAATATGTTAAGCTAAAATATATCTTTCATTTTTCATCATCAAACCACAAAAATCACAAGCTATCAACAATGGCACAACTCAAAATATTCATCAAAATAAAAATTCAAGCATGGGTTTTGTAGTACTCGAAGCAACGATCTCAAAAGCGTAAAAATTATCAAAAATCGAGCTGAACACTTACCTTAATCTAACTTGAACAAGGCCAAACCCTACTTTGTTTTCTTTCTTTTTCTTTGTTTCAATTTCAGTGCAAGGATGAAGAAAATAAGATGAATATGGCTTATTATTTTATAATATAATAACATATATTAACTTATTATTATTTTACCTTTTTAACCATAGTTAATAAATTTTAAAATCACTTATATTATGCCCACTACCGTCCAATATTGTAAATAATGGTCTAATTTCATCATAAATACTCCCACTTAGAAAGCCATTAACAAATAAGCCACTTTTCAATTTACGCGATTAAGTCCTTTTATTTAATCGAACACCTAAACGACAAAATTAAATCACAAAATTTTCACAGATATAAATTCACACAAAATAAACAAATAAAATAATTTTTTAATTATTTTTTTGACTAAGATTCGTGGTCCCAAAACCACCGTTCCAATTAGTGTCTAAATCGAGCTATTACACATATTGCCCCTTACGAGGCTCTTCAAGGCCTCAGAACATGCTTAGAAGTGGTTCGGGACTAAACCCATAACATTTGCAAACTTTGGTAAACATATAAAATTTTCAAGCATTCAAGAGTCACACGCTTGTGTGAACAGACCGTGTGCCTCACACGGCCACTAGACACGCCCGTGTCACAAACCGTGTGAAAATAGGGCATACATACTAACTTGCACCAGACGGCCAGAGACATGCCCGTGTGCCATGGCCGTGGAAAAATTGGAGGGGTTACTAACTTGGGTGACAGGTCTGTCTACACGCCCATGTGCCAGCCCATGTCTTACACACGGCCAATAGACACGCTCGTGTGTTTAGACCGTGTCAAACCTGTAGGGTATACTGACTTAATATCGAAGGGCTACCCAGGTGATGCAGGGCCATGTAACATGATCGTGTGTCGCACACAGCTGAGACACACGCCCGTGGCTTTGCCTATGTGGACAAAAAATAGGCTATTTGCAAAGCCAAATTGCCACCATTTTTTCATGCACACCTAGAAATCAAAATGGTACCATTTCAATACATTTATAAGTAGCCAAAACATGCATATTCATAATACAATTCATGCCATTTATAAACCATCCTCTTAACTACTCAAATTCATAGCCAAAACCATCAAACTTACATAACTTCTAAATGCATTTCCTCATCATCTTATCATCTATTTCATGCTTCAAAACATACCATTTCATCATCTCAAAATCAAGCCAATTCACAATTGCCATTTTCAAAACAATAATACACCAATATACAATTTGCTAATTGAGCAACCATATAACTACCACAACAACCATACCAAATATGCCACAACATAAGGCAATATATACATCACATATTACTTATCAAGTTCATACGTATAACCAACTCTAATGGCCAAAATACACACCAACATTTACATAAAAAACAAGCCAAATCTCATGGCTATATCATATCACAAAACATATCATCAACTCACTAGCCTATACATGCCATATACCATATTTACAAAGCATCTAAAAATACCAACAAGTTGATCAATAGTGTGATAACGTTTCCCGACAATCCCTAAGTCTGAGCTAGCTTCAATTATCTATAAAACAAGGAAAGAACACACAAAGTAAGCTTTAAAAGCTTAAAAGCCATATAAAGATAAATTATCACATGAATCAATATCATTTCCATCAATAGGCAACCATTAGTAAACATTTAGAAGATTACAAACCTTTCTCATTGTACACATATTCAATATCATAACTGAATTCATCTAGCACTTCTCTTTTCAATACTCGTACATACCTGAGTCATTTAACTCATCCACACATTCTTTCTCAACTTGACTTTTCCTGTTGAACCATTCAAAATCATTAAGGATACTCGAAAATCACATAAAACTCGTACAATGCCATATCCTAGATATGGTCTTACATGTTATCACATATCGATGCCACTATCCCATACAGGGTCTTACATGAAATCATGTAACGATGCCAATGTCCCAAACATGGTCTTACACGTAATCACAATACAATGCCAATGTCCTAGACATGGTCTTACATGTAATCACATCTCGATAACCTAATGTCATGACATTCGTATCCTATACTATTCCTAAAGTTCGTACGAGACTTTTGGATATCATAACTTTGTCGATTCATGCTCGTATTTGCTTGTTCAACATTCATAGCAATTCAATGATAATGAAACATGTATAATTCAATTCAAATACATTTATTTGCATATGAACTTGCCTCAGTCGTAGAAACAACAAAACTAGCCGATTAATCAAGTACTTTGTTCTTGCCTCGATCTAAGTCTAATTTCTTTCGTTCTTGATCTCTATACATTCAAAATCAACTCATTTATTCATTGATTTATTCAATTTAATCCACAAACACATATTTTGGTATTTTTACACTTTAGTCCCTAAAGTTCCACATTTGTTCAATTTAGCCCCAATTTCATAAATACACAAAATTCACCAAATTCAGTAAGATCCATGCTTGACTGAATTACCCTTATTCCCTTCGTAGCTCATATCTTTCATTTATTCAAACTTTTAACCCCACATTTTCATCTTTTCACAAATTAATCCCTAATTTATATTTTCTCTAAAAATCACTTAACAAAACATATTAATCTATCATTTATATTACATTTTTCATCATCAACCATCACAAAGCACATAGATTCAACAATGACACATCATAAAATCATCAAAAAAATTCAAAAATTAAGGCACTGGCTAACTAATACTCAAAGCAACGATCACAAAAAAGTAGAAATCATAAAAATCAAGTTAAAACCGTACCTTAATTAATCCACATAATTGCCAAACCCTAAATGAGCTTCAAGCTTTTATATTCCTTTGATTTTTTGTGAAAGCATGGAGAAGATGATACCAAAATTGATTTTGTTTCTTTAATTAACCTTTTATTTTGCTAATTACCATAATATCCTTAATGGAATTATATTAAAACTTTAATATACATGACCATAAATGTCCATTAACCATTCCAAAGGTCTAATATCAACATAAGGCCTTCACATATAATCAGCCATACTAATTAAACACATTTAACATATAGAATGCCACTTTTGCATTTTATGCGATTTAGTCAATTTTTCTCAAATTAAGCTATTAAATGATAAAATTAGCTCACGAAATTTTCACACATATATAATCACATGCTATAAACACCAAAAATAATATTAAAATATTTTTCACCTCAAATTTGTGGTCCCAGAACCACTGTTTTGATTTTAAGCTAAAATCGGGCTGTTACAGATGACATGTTGATAGCAGCCAAAGATGAAGGAGAGATAAGAAAATTCAAAGCCCAACTTAGTAAAGAATTTGAGATGAAAGATTTGGGAGCAGCAAAGAAGATACTTGGGATGGAGATTCTCATAGATAAAAAAGCATGTAAATTGAACCTAAGTCAGAAATAATACATTGAAAAAGTTCTCGTAGGTTTAATATGTAGAATGCCAAGCCTATTAGTACTCTATTAACAGTCCACTTCAAACTTTCATCGACTTTTTCTCTGTAATCAGATGATGAGATTAACTACATGGTATGTGTTCTATATTCTAGTGTAGTGGGATCTTTCATGTATGCTATGGTTTGCTCACTTCAAGATTTATCATATGCACCTAGTGTAGTTAGTAGTTACGTGGTGAATCCTGGTAAAGAACTATGGAAAGTAGTTCAGTATATTTTCATATAATTACGAGGTAGTACTGATGTTTGCTTACAATTTGGAAGAATTAGAGATAAGAGTCATTAGGTATGTTGATTCTAATTTTACTAGAGATAAAAGAAGATCTCTCACCATGTATGTCTTTACTATTGGAGGTTGTGCAATCAGTTGGAAATCCACTTTGCAAACTACATTTACTTAGTCTACTACTGAAGCTAAGTACATGGCAATTACCGAGGCTTGTAAAGAAGCTATTTGGTGAACTCAATAAAGACCTTCAAATCAATACAGTGTTTTGTGATTGTCAGATGACATCTTTACGAAGGATCAAATGTTTCATGAAAGAACAAAACACATTGATGTTCAGTATCATTTTGTGCATGATATTATTGCTTGTAGTGATATTATTGTGAGCAAAGTTAGTACTCATGATAAACCAGTAGATATGATGACTAAGTCACTCCCTATAACCAAGTTCGAGCTTTGCTTGGACTTGGTTGGTGTTCATTGTTGAAGAATACCTTTAAGGAATTTCGTGGAAGAGGTGGAGAACTTGTTCGTTGAGAGTTCGTGGTGAAGAACTTGTTTGTTGAGAATTCGTGTCAAGGTGGAGATTATTAGAGTTGTGTGACCTAAATTCTAAGAGAGTGACTGCAAGTCAAGTTAAACAAAGTATATTTTCTTTTTAGAAGATTTAGTATTTATTAGTATAATATATTTAGCATTTATTAGCATAATATATTTGATATTAATTAGAATTAGGTTTTTTCAACCTATAAATAGATGTAGTCAAAACTCCTCTTGTATAATTTGATTCGACATTAGTGAATTTTCTTCTCATCTGCCCGTGGTTTTTTCCAAAAAGAATTTTCATGTAAAATCTATGTGTTCTATTTTTCCTTTCTTTTTATTTGTTGTCTTTCTACATTGCTATTACCGTCGTTCAGTTTTTAACAAATTTCTAAATAATTTTAGAAATAATATATATGATATTTTTAAATTTTAGAAATAAAGTTTAAATAATGTAAAAGCATATATTTGACTTAAGAAAAAAATAATGCAATATGGATAGTATTGTAAGTAGAAGTGAAATATTTAAAAACTATCTAAATTACATGAAAGTTCTTAAAATTTTAATTTTGGACGGAAATAAATTTGACTATTGTTAGGCACAACTTAGTGCAACATAAAAAATAACATATATAAAATTAAATTTTAAATATAGAGGTAGTAATAATTTAATAACTATATTTAGTAAATAATAATATTTATCTTTAACATAATTAAATAATATTTATTTTTATGTTAATATAATTTATCTTTAGAATAAATAATAAAATTTAATTTAATATTAAGATAAATATTATTTAACTTTTTTAATTTAAATATAATTTATTTTTATTATAAATATTTTATTATATTTTATTATTTAACTTATGAAAAGTCGTAGGAATTCACTTTGAATGTGGGAATTAATTTAATAAATAATTAATTAAATAGATAACTAAACAATAACATATTTAAAAATGTACATTTTATTTTAAAAAATAAATAATTATTACTCAAATGATATACCTTCATAGATATTTTTTTTCCAATGTTACAAACAACAATATTTAATAGAAAAATATTTAATAATTGATAAATAATTATTTTTGTATTAAAGTTACATGATGTATCATAAATCTGTATATTTATGTTTGAATAGATTATTGTATATTTATGTCCAAATAATTTCAAATGAATGCCTTTATTATAAATTATTATTTGTACATTTCTGTAATTTAAATGGACAATTTTGTAGAATTAAATTACTTAAAAAGAAAATTAGGTTTATTGATTTATCATAGCTGTTGAGTGTTTTTGAGCGTGTGTCTCTCAAAAGGATTAAATTCTCTATTTATATGATAAGTTATTGTTCATTGATGTAATGTTGTAGATAGGTCCCCATGCATGCCAACACGTACCCTATTTTAGGATTAATACATGTTTTCTATGTATGGCTCTGATTGCATGATGTTGCAAACTCACATCGTGCCAACTCATGAAAAGTCACGAACACCTCATGTGTGAACTTAAGACGTGAACCATGTAGGCTATGAGCCAGGACCCAATCGGGTAACCAAGTAGCGGGTCGGTAATGGCGAGTACCATAACAAATTGTCCCCTACTTAGTTCTAAGAAGAGTTATTGTAACATTCCGATTTTGACCGTAGTCGGAATAGTGGTTTCGGGACCACAAGTCCGAGTCTAAAAAATATTTTAATATTATTTTCTGTGTCTATGATATGAGAATTTGCATCTGTGAAATTTCTATGATTTAATTTGTCTGTTTCTGTGCTTAATTATGAAAAAGGATTAAATTGCATAAAGTGTAAAAGTTGAGTGCTAGATGTTAAAGCACCTATTTGGCTTGGATTTTAAAATATGGGTCCTTGCATGTCAAATTTACCATTTATGTTAATGGTGGACAATTATGGACATGTTAGGTAAGTTTTAATGATTTATTAATGAAGGGCAAAATGGTAAATGGTGTATTAAATGAATTAAAGTAAATTAAGTGCATGAAATAAGCCATTTCTTCATGCATTCTTGTCGAAAATCAAAAGAAAATAGGAAGGAATAGAGCTTTAGGGTTTCGACACTTGCAAGCATCAATTAGGTATGTGTTTTTGCTCGGTTTTTGATAATTTCTACGTTTTTGTAATCGTTGCTTTGTGTTCTTCAAAACTGATGTCTAAATTTATGTTTTTGTTGAAGATTATAAAATGTGCCATTGATGATTATATGAGCTTTGCAGTGCTCTTATATGGATTATGAAATATATATGTTAGATTATCATGTTTTGTTCTTGAAGTTTTGATGAAATGAGCTATTTGTGCTAATTTGTGAAAATGAGGTTTTGAAGGACTAATTTGTGAATTTAACATGTTGTATGGGCTTATATAGAAGCCATGAAAATTTGGCTAGCCCTTGTTGCAAAGAAATTTTACATATTGGTGATTTTGTGAAAAATGGACTAAATTGTCAAAGTGTAAAAATGTAAAGGCTAAAATGTAAAGTGCCCTAAATATGTGTATATGGATTAAATTAAATGAAATGAATGATTAAATGGTTGAATTTGTATTGTATTAGATCAAGAACAAAGAAAATCGGACTTAGATTGAGGGAAGTCCAAGGTAGTCGAATAGTCGACTCATTTTCGTTTGAAATCTGTACGATGTAAGTCAAACTACACTTATGTGTTAAGTTGATTAAATTCTGTGTTTATAAACTGTTATCTATATTGGACGGCCTTGAGAGCCTGATAAAAGAAAGTTGGTATTGATCTAGATTATCGTATAAGACCGTGTCTGGGACATTGGCATCGATTTGAAATTTACGTGTAAGACCATGTCTGGGACATCGGCATCGTATCTGTTTTTGTATAAGACCTTGTCTGGGACAGAGGCATCAATATTGAATTACATGTAAGGCCACGTCTGGGACGTTGGCATTGTACTTGTCTGTGAATATTTATTCTGTTTCTAGATTGTCCGATGATAAAGTATGAGATATGAAATGTATAATTCCTACAGGTACGTTCGTATCGTACTTAATTTCTGAATATGAAAGACTCTGTTTTTGTGAAGTAGGTTCGAAAATCATGGAAATGAATATGATATGCTTACAAGCAAATGAGCATGGTTAAGTTTATGAACAGCTCTGAGAAATGGCTATGAATTCTTATTGTTGTTTTGAACTACATATATATGCTTTATGTAATCAAAACCAATTGTGTTTGGCTTACTAAGCTCTTCGTAGCTTACTCTGTGTGCTTACTGTCTATTTTACAGTTATCGTAGCTACTGAAGGCTTGGGAATAGTCGAGGATTGTCATCACACCATCAAACTCTTTTTGGTACTTTCAGAAATGTACATAATTATGTATGGCATGAATAAGCTAGAATGAATGATATGTATGTGCAAGTTATGCCATTTGAACTGGCTAGCAAATGATATATTTATGTATTGTTTTGGTGTATGTTTTAATGTGCTATGTTCTAATGTGTTTTGGTCATATTTGAGCAATAAATTGGTTGGAAATATTGGCATACTTGTTGCATATTAATGTTTGTAGGATTGGAACCATATGGGGTGGCAAATTGGCTTAAACCAAGCCTGTATTGTACCATATGGCCAAGGAAACACGGGCGTGCCTTGTGGCCGTGTGAAAAAGTCAGTAGCTAGCTAAATTTTACACGGTCATGGCATACGGCCGTGACTGTTGGCCATGTTAAAAAGTCAGTATAGGACCTCTTCTTGGCACGGTTGGACCACATGGGCGTGTCTTGTGCCCGTGTGAGTCACACGGCCTAGTCACACGGGCGTGTGATAAGCTCTGAAATTTCTGAATGGGTTCGGTTTAGTTTCGACCTTCCCTAAATGTACGTTTTAGGTCTCGTAGACCATCTTAATGGATAAATTGTGGATGAATATTATATGATATCTGTGAATATGGGTTACTCTGAAATACTCTGTCTGTTCGGTGACTCCCCTTTTCTATTCCGGCGATGGTTACGGGATAGGGGTGTTACATTTTATTGGTATCAGAGCTATGGTTTAGTCGGTTCTAGGACTACCATAGTGTATATGAGTCTAGCTATACATGCCATATATTTGAATCTGTGATAGCGTGATGACTCCTGACTTTGAAATGTGCTTTTATATAGCAAATGGATCCCGATAGAGCTGTAGCTGATGATGTTGAAAGCAATGCGCCTACTCCCGCGCAAGGGGCGGTGCAAGATGATTCACAACCAACTATGAGTAGCCATGATAGTGAGGCTAAGCAAGCCTTCTATCAGATGATGAATGAATGGTTCACCCAATACATTAGAACCAATCCGACTGTACAACAACCTCTACCCCCGGTTAATCCTTCTCAGATTCCTGTCGTGACTTCTGTGAATCCGGTTCAGCTAAATAGACCACCGGTTGATAAGATTAGAAAGTATGGGGTTGAAGAATTCCAAGCTACAACGAATGATGATGCTGAAAGAGCCGAATTCTGGTTAGAAAATCCAATACAGGTGTTTGATGAAATGTCTCTGAATCCAGAAGAATGTGTTAAATGTGCCATTTAACTTCTGAGAGATACAACGTGTCATTGGTGGAAAACTTTAATATCTGTGGTTCTGAGCGAACGGGTTACCTGGGATTTCTTTCAAGCTGAGTTTCGGAAGAAATACATTAGTCAGAGATTTATTGATCAGAAACGTAAAGAGTTTCTCGAGCTTAAACAGGGTCGTATGTCCGTTACTGAATACGAATGGGAATTTGTGAGATTGAGCCAATATGCTCGGGAATGTGTATCAAATGAAGCAATAGTGTGCAAAAGATTTGAAGATGGACTAAATGAAGATATACGTCTACTAGTGGGGATTTTAGAGATTAAAGAAATGGTAGTGCTCGTTGAGCGAGCATGTAAAGCTAAAGAATTAAGCAAAGAGAAAAGAAAAGCTGATTCTGAAGCTAGAGATGCTAGAAAGAGATCTTCGAGTAAATCCTTTCAGTCTGGACCAAAGAAATTCTGAGATGATTAGAACTGTTCAAATACTAATGTGGGACATTCAAACCGAGATCGAGCTAGATAGTATTCAAACACTAGAGCCCCTGTTACTTCTGTTGCAAGTGTTGGAAATGTCTGATCTGAGAAACCTGAGTGTAAACATTGTGGTAAAAGACATTCGGGAAATTGTAGATTGAATTATCGAGCCTGTTTCTGATGTGGATCCTTGGATCATTTTATAAGAGATTGTTCTGAACCCACTGAGCAAGAGAATGTATAGAACCCGAGATAGAGTAACACCTCAGCTAGAGGTAGACCTTCCAGAAACACGAGAAATACAAGTGGTGATCAAATAGCTACTAGGGATACTGCTGTTAGATCTGAGGCCAGAGCACCTGCTAGGGCCTATGCTATCCGAGCTTGTGAGGAAGCCTCGTCTCTAGACGTGATTACTGATACTTTTACTCTTTATGATACTTCCGTGATTGTATTGATAGACCCTGGATCAACGTATTCTTATATTTGTATGAATTTAGTGCACAGTAAGACTGTGCCTGTAGAGTCTATTGAATTCGTAATGAGAGTATCGAACCCCTTAGGCAAAAGTGTCTTGGTTGATAAAGTCTGCAAGAACTATCCGTTAATGATTCGAGATACCTATTTTCCTGCTGATCTGATGCTATTGCCCTTCGATGAATTTGATATAATTCTGGGGATGGACTGGTTAACATTGCACGATGCTGTTGTGAACTGTAAAAGAAAAGTCATTGATTTAAGGTGTAAGAATGATGAGATAATTCAAATTGAGTCCAGTGATCTGAATGGACTTCCAGCTGTGATATCTGTAATGAAAGCACAGAGATATGTAAAGAAAGGTTGTGAAGCCTACTTAGCTTATGTGTTAGACTCGAAAGTGAATGATAAGAAAATTGAATCAGTGCCTTGAAAGTGAATGATAAGAAAATTGAATCAGTGCCTGTTGTTTGTGAATTCTCTAATGTGTTTCTTGAGGAACTACCTGGTTTGCCTCCGAATCGAGAAGTCAAGTTTGACATTGAATTGGTACCTGGTACTACTCTGATATCGATAGCTCTGTACAGAATGGCTTCGACTGAACTAAAAGAATTAAAATCTTAGTTGCAAGAATTGACCGATCGAGGATTTGCTAGACCGAGTTTCTCACCTTGGGGTGCTCCTGTTCTGTTTGTGAAAAAGAAAGATGGCACAATGAGAATGTGTATTGATTACCGTCAACTTAATAAAGTGATTGTAAAGGACAAATACCCTCTGCCTAGAATTGATGATTTATTCGATCAGTTGAAAGGCGCTACTGTGTCTTCAAAGATAGATCTGAGATCGGGTTATTATCAGTTGCGAGTAAAGGACTCTGACATTCCGAAAACTACTTTCAGAACGAGGTACGGGCATTATGAATTTTTAGTTATGCCTTTTGGTTTAATGAAAGCACCTGCTGTATTTATGGATTTGATGAATAGAA
The DNA here is from genome assembly GCF_007990345.1 of Gossypium hirsutum. Taxonomy (NCBI): domain Eukaryota; kingdom Viridiplantae; phylum Streptophyta; class Magnoliopsida; order Malvales; family Malvaceae; genus Gossypium; species Gossypium hirsutum. The sequence goes on along the minus strand of NC_053429.1, from coordinate 92,800,267 downwards.
TTTTCAGGCCGTATTTAGATCAATTTGTTGTAGTATTCATTGATGACATATTGATTTATTCACGTAATGAATCTGAGCATACTGAACATTTGAAAATAGTATTACAGATTTTAAGGAATAAACAGTTATAAGCAAAGTTCAGTAAATGTGAATTCTGGTTGTGAGAAGTTGGTTTTTTAGGTCATATTGTATCAGCTTCTGGTATTCGAGTTGATCCGAGTAAGATTTTAGCTATTCTGGATTGGACGCCTCCGAGGAATGTATCTGAAGTCCGTAATTTTTTGGGACTTACCGGTTACTACAGACGATTTGTAAAAGATTTCTCGATGATTGCAACTCCGTTGACAAAATTGCTTCAGAAAGATGTGAGGTTTCAATGGTCTGAACAATGTCAGAAAAGTTTCGATCGGTTAAAAGCTCTGTTAACTAAAACTCCGATATTGGTACAACCTGAGTTAGGTAAAGAATTCATTATTAACAGTGATGCTTCGTTGAATGGACTCGGTTGTGTTTTAATGCAAGAAGGAAAAGTTGTTGCTTATGCTTCGAGATAATTAAAGCCGCATGAGAAGAACCATCTAACACACAACCTTGAGTTAGCTGCCATTGTATTTGCTTTGAAGATATGGTGTCACTATCTGTTTGGTGAGAAATGTCATGTGTTTTCTGATCATAAAAGTCTGAAGTATTTAATGACGCAAAAAGATTTGAATTTGCGACAGAGAAGATGGTTAGAACTACTAAACGGTTACGAACTTGTGATTGACTATCATCCGGGCAAAGCTAATGTTGTTGCTGATGCTTTGAGTAGGAAATCATTATCTGCGTTGTGTGCTATGGACGCTAATCTAGCATTGTCTGATGATACTTTCGTTTATGCCGAACTGAAAGCAAAACCTTTGTTTATACAACATATATGTGAAGCTCAGAAATCTGACAATGAATTGATAGCTAAACGAACTCTGTGTGATTCTGAATTCTAGGTTGATGTTAATGATTGTTTGAGATTCAGAAATAGACTTTGTGTTCCGAGAAATCCGGAGTTGATTCGGATGATTTTGAGTGAAGCTCATAGCAGGAATGAAAAGAGATGTTTTTGTACATCCAGGAAGTACGAAAATGTATAACAATTTGAAACAACTATATTGGTGGCCGGGAATGAAAAGAGATGTTTCTGACTTTGTTTCAAGATGTTTAATCTGTCAGCAAGTTAAAGCTGAACATTAGGTGCCATATGGGTTATTACAACTGATTATGATTCCAGAGTGGAAATGGGATCGAGAGACAATGGATTTTGTTTCGAGTTTGCCTCTGTCTCTGAAAAAGAAAGATACAATTTGGGTTGTAGTTGATTGTTTGATGAAATCATCTTATTTTATTCTGATTCGGTTTGATTATTCGCTCGATAAGCTAGCTGAGTTGTATATTTCTGATATTGTGAAATTGCATGGTGTACCATTGTCAATAGTATCTGATAGAGACCCGAGATTTACATCATAATTCTGGAAGAAATTGCAATATGCTCTGGGTACTAAATTGCATTTCAGCACTGCTTTTCATCCGCAAATAGGTGGTCAATCTGAGCGGATTATTCAGATACTCAAGGATATGTTGAGATGTTGCATTCTCGAGTTTGAAGGTACGTGGGAACAATATCTACCTTTGATTGGATTTGCCTATAATAATAGCTTTCAATCGAGTATCAAAATGGCACCGTACAAAGCTGTATACGGTAGAAAGTGTAGAACTCTGTTCTACTGGTCTGAGCTTAGTGAGAATAAGATTTATGGTATTGATCTGATAAAAGAAACAGAACAAAAAGTGAAAGTAATCCGAGATAGTCTGAAAGCTGCCTCTGATCGTCAGAAATCATATGCAGATTTAAAACGAAAGAATATCAAATATGAGATCGATGATAAAGTGTTTCTGAAGGTATCTCCGTGGAAGAAACTATTCCAATTTGGAAAAAGGGGCAAATTGAGTCCGAGGTTCATCGGACCGTATGAAATCATTGAGCAAGTTGGGCCGGTTGCTTATAGATTGAAGCTACCATCTGAGTTAGAAAATATTTACAATGTATTTCACGTATCGATGCTTCGACGATACAGATCTGATCCTTCACCTGTAATTTCTCTGTCTGATATTGAAATCCATTCAGATATGACTTATGAAGAAAAGCCAATCTGTATTCTGTCCTGTGAGATTAAAGAATTGCGTAATAAGAGAATTCCGTTAGTCAAAGTATTGTGGCATAGACATGGAGTAGAAGAGGCTACATGGGAGCTTGAAAATGCAATGAAACAGCAATATCCGAATCTGTTTAAAGGTAAGATTTTCGGGGATGAAAATCCTTAAGGGGGAGAATTGTAACAGTCCGGTTTTGACCCTAGTCGAAATAGTGGTTTCGGGACCACAAATCTGAGTCTAAAAAATATTTTAATATTATTTTCTGTGTCTATGATATGAGAATTTGCATATGTGAAATTTCTGTGATTTAATTTGTCTGTTTCTGTACTTAATTATGAAAAAGGATTAAATCGCGTAAAGTGTAAAAGTTGAGTGCTAGATGTCAAAGCACTTACTTGGCTTCGCTTTTAAAATATGGGTCCTTGCATGTCAAATTTACCATTTATGTTAATGGTGGACAATTATGGACATGTTAGGTAAGTTTTAATGATTTATTAATGAAGGGCAAAATGGTAAATGGTGTATTAAATGAATTAAAGTAGATTAAGTGCATGAAATAAGCCATTTCTTCATGCATTCTTGTCGAAAATTAAAAGAAAATAGGAAGGAATAGAGCTTTAGGGTTTCGACACTTGCAAGCATCAATCAGGTATGTGTTTTTGCTCAGTTTTTGATAATTTCTACGTTTCTGTAATCGTTGCTTTGTGTTCTTCAAAACCCATGTCTAAATTTCTGTTTTTGTTGAAGATTATAAAATGTGCCATTTGATGATTATATGAGCTTTTTAGTGCTCTTATATGGATTATGAAATATATATGTTAGATTATCATGTTTTGTTCTTAAAGTTTTGATGAAATGAGCTATTTGTGCTAATTTGTGAAAATGAGGTTTTGAATGACTAATTTGTGAATTTAACATGTTGTATGGGCTTATATAGAAGCCATGAAAATTTGACTAGCCCTTGTTGCAAAGAAATTTTACATATTGGTGTTTTTGTGAAAAATGGACTAAATTGTCAAAGTGTGAAAATGTAAGGGCTAAAATGTAAAGTGCCCTAAATATGTGTATATGGATTAAATTGAATGAAATGAATGATTAAATGGTTGAATTTGTATTGTATTAGATCAAGAACAAATAAAATCGGACTTAGATCGAGGGAAGTCCAAGGAAGTCTAATAGTCGACTCATTTTCGTCCGAAATCCATACGATATAAGTCAAACTATATGTAACACCCCTAACCCGTACCCCTCGCCGGAGGGTTAAAGAGTATTACCATACAAGCATGAAATTCCAGTTAACCATATTTGAATAACTCCCGTTGGCACACTTATAAAACCGAATTCCAACTTGTTTTTCCAATTATACAATATACAAAAGAGTCATCTCAAGATAATGGGTATAGTGATTCATTCTTAAGTTCAATTCACATCAAAACATTGAAAACGTAATCGAATATCAACCACCCATTCACATTAACCATGTGGAACACATATAGTAACTTAACAAGCCATTTTTGCATGGCTATAGATATATACATCATCAAAAAGATACTTATTTAACAACAAAAAGTCAAGCCTATACATGTCATTATCAAAGTTTAACTACTAGAGTACCGAATGGGCTTGGATAGTGTGGACGACTTCGACTTTAAGATCCCCGAGACCGTAGCTAACGAACGAGATCTATAAAACAGAGGATTAAGAGCAACAGAGTAAGCATTTCTATGCTTAGAAAGTTTTAAGTAATGAAATCATTTAAAATTAAAGCATGGCATTCATAATGCTTATCATCTTTTCCTTGACCGAATATAACCATGACTAAATATACTACTATTGTTCATGCATGTCATTTTAAATTATTCCTTAAACACCATTTCATATCACGTAGATAACTTCTTTTTATTCAACCAACTTCATTATTTGGCCGAATACATCTAATTCAATTTCAAGGCTAAATAAATACATATACGCATATTCACATATTCATGTTACTTCACACTTCAACCAATATACTCACATGCTCAGAGCCAATCTTAACATATTTTCACTTGAATCAAAATTCATGTATCCCGTATAAGTTATAAACTTCATACAACCATAAGCAATGGCCGAAAGAGCACCATCCAAATGAATAATCACAATTTAAACCGAATCAAATTTTACAACGTATATACGGTACATACCTGACCATCTTAGGGTTGTGAGCCTATTAACTTGAATTATTACAGCAAGATTATACATTTCGAACACAAATGCCTTCGGGACTTAGCCCGGATATAACACCAGCACGAATGCCTTCAGGACTTAGCCCGGATATAACACCAGCACGAATGCCTTCGGGACTTAGCCCGGATATATCATCAGCACGAATGCCTTCGAGACTTAGCCCAGATATAAATCTCACACAAGGCCTGTGGGTCTTAGCCCGGTTAAAATCCTCAATTATCATGCACATAGATATATCATAATACATTAGCATTTCATTTACCTTACTAGAACACAAGCACAACATTCTTATCAACAATTCAACTTACGGCTCAATAGCCACATACAAAGAACACGATTTCGTTTCGCTATCCAACATGATTTTTATAACCATTCGGATACAAGTCATATGCACAAATTATTTATCTCACTTCTTAATTCAAGTAGAAACATTAGGTTACAATTTATATATTATGCTTATATATCCTGATTTTATCAAATCATAAGCTAAGTTCCATTACTCAAAGACTTACCTCGGATGTTTTGAACAGTTGCGGATAGGTTACTCGATTGCTTTCTCCTTTCCCCTATCTGATTTAGTTCCTCTTTACTCTTGAGCTTTAAATTTAAACAAATGAATTTGTTTAATTACTTACTCAACTTTGATTCTTTAATAATCACATTTGGCAAGCATATAACTTCAATGCATATTATGTTTTATAAAATGTGCCATGACTCGATTTCATGCTTTTTATATCAATATCTAATTCGCAGACACAAACAAAGATTCATATAACTTACCATGCTTTCCTATACACGAATTCAACTATATATATATAATATATATGTATATTCGAATGTCTCTATGTCACAAGGTGCATACAGAAGGTATATATATATTTATACCTATGTGTGACTATCACAATTTAATTGATTACTTGTTCATGCACAACCACGTATACACCTATATATAATTATAGCATGTTTTAATATCTTATATACTCCATTCGGTCCTAATCACTCAAACTTAGCTTTCATGTACCATTTCCATTTTATGAGCAAATGTAGCAGATTGCACACTGGTTTCATTCTTGCCAGACAATGACCGAATATGCATATCAAATAAATAGCTCACATAACACATAACTTACATAGCCAAAGTTCATATAACCCTAATGTCCAAATATGTATATCACTCAAATTTTCTTATGACTTAACCTTTAACTCCTTTTTGCCGAATATCCATTAAATATCTAGTCATCAAAACCTTATTTTTAACCACTGTATATATATATAATTAGCAAAATGGATTGATTATACATATATACTATCAAAACCGAACATAATAATCTTACCTATGCATAACATTACTCACATTCCAATACTCAAATTATTCAAATCATACTCTAAAAAAAATAGTGAACAATGCCGAACCCTTAAACGTTCAACATCTAATTTACTCAATTCAAAACACCTAAACGGCATTTGTTCAAGACATTAAGCAACCCCATGTTCGACTATTACGTATATGAGCATTAACAATCCATACTTTTAACAAGATCAACTTATTCAACCATCATTTAAGCTACTTAACATAACTAACATCTTTCCAAAAACTTATCAAAATAACACAAATTTAGCACTTGCCGAATGGACACTTGTTCATTGATTCATGAATTTAAACCATGGGTTTGCTATGCTATGTATTTGTCAATTTAATTTCACAATCAATTTCAAAGAAAATTTACATTACATACCTTTAAATGGAGATAACCATGGCCAAATGCCTTGGCTTCTTCTTCAAAAATTTTCTTTCTCAAATTCGGCAAATGAAGAAAGAAGATGAACATCCATTATTTTATATATTTTTTTCATCTATATTATTAAGCATAAAGCCATTTAACTAATAATTGATACATATTTTTAATATAAAAGTATCATCATGACCGGCCACTATAAACAAAATGGATATTTGACATGCAAGTCCAACCTTTTTATAACATGCATTAATTGACCACTTTTAAAATAACCTATCACATTTTTATAACATGCATTAATAGACCACTTTCACACATGCATGTACACATACAATAAGCATAGAATAGAACGATTAATTATTTTTATGACTCGATTTTGTGGTCTCGAAACCACTTTTCGACTAAGGTCAAATTAGGGCTGTCACACTACACCTGTGTTAAGTTGATTAAATTCTGTGTTTATAAACTGTTATTTGTATTGGACGGCCTTGAGATCCTAATAAAAAAACGTTGGTATTGTTCTAGATTATCGTATAAGACCGTGTCTAGGACACTGGCATCGATTTGAAATTTACGTGTAAGACCATGTCTGGGACATCGACATCATATTTGTTTTTGTATAAGACCCTGTCTGGGATAGAGGCATCAATACTGAATTACATGTAAGACCACGTCTGGGACGTTGGCATTGTACTTGTCTGTGAATATTTATTCCGTTTCTGGATTGTCCGATGATAAAGTATGAGATATGAAATGTATAATTCCTACAGGTACGTTCATATCGTACTTGATTTCTGAATATGAAAGACTCTGTTTCTGCGAAGTAGGTTCAGAAATCATGGAAATGAATATGATATGCTTACAAGCAAATGAGCATGGTTAAGTTTATGAACAACTCTGAGAAATGGCTATATGTGACAGCCCTAAATTGACCCTAGTCGAAAAGTGGTTTCGGGACCACTAAACCGAGTCATAAAAAATAATTAACCGTCCTAGTTGATGCTCATTATATGTACTTATGCATGTGTGAAAATTTCATGTTTGAATTTTGTTAATTGTAAGTGAATTTTAGTAAATAGGACTTATGTGAGAAAATTTAGAAATGTGCTAGGCAAATGTAAAGTGGCCTATTAATGCATGTTATAGAAATGGTGGGTTTGCATGTCAAATTGCCCAATATTTAAGCTAGTGGCCGGCCATGCTATGAGTGGAAACATGTCACAAACATGTTATGTTAGTGATGTATGTTAGGAACAATAAAATAAGGAGTATGGGTAATAAAGAAATGGAAAAAGGAAAGAATGTGTGTGATTGTTCTCCCCCTCCCCATTGCCGTGAATGTAAGAAAGAAAACAAAAAAAAGTGTCCATATTTTTTTTCATTTCTCTTGGCCGAATGTTCCAAGGAAGAAAGAAAAACAAGTTGTGTTCTTTGGTTCTTCTTGGCCGAATTGAAAGGAAGAAGAAGGGAGTGAAGCAATCGGTCATCTTAGGTCACTATTAAGGTAAGGAAGTTTGTACTAGCTCTTGAAATTTTAGTTGATATTGAGTGAGATATCAAGTGATTTTTGTAAACCATGTTGAAATTTTGATTTTTGGGGTGAGTATGGTTTTCGGCTATAAAAGATTAATAAGGGTGATGGTTGTGTTTCATGCTAAACTTAGATGAATAATGGTAGTTTGCTTACATCTTGATATCTATGAGTTCCTTTCTTGGTTCTACCATAGACCCACGAAGTATATGTTTATTTGGTGTTGTTGGAGGTTTATGATAGAAGCTAATGAGAGAGAGTTTGATAGATACTATGAGGTTAAACTTCATGAGATTGTAAGCTTGTAAGTTGGATGATGAAATTCATGCTTTGTGAAGGTAAATGGTGTAGAAGGAGCATTCGGCCATGAAAAACAAAAGAAAATTTATGATGAATTAAGTTGGAAGCTATTATAATGTACTTGTGCATTCGGGTATGGGATGAAAATATATGAGATGGTTATAATCAGCCTTGTGATTCGGCTCTTGCATATATATATATTTGCACATGATGTATTGGTATGACATATATATATCATCTCAAGGTATATGTTTATATATGGTGGTGTTTTAGTTATGGAGTAAATGATGGATGCGTATTGAGTTATAATATGTAATGCATTAGTTAGTAAAATGTATGTCATTTATATGTGGTACTAAGTATATAATTGGCCTCAATGTAGACATGCATATTTGGCCACATGAGATGGATTGGCGTTGCATGTATTCAGTTAGAGGCAATCATATTGATGCTTTTATCTTGGCTTAGACAATCGGCTAAAAGGAAGTGTGGGATAATATGTCGAGTTGATTCATGATTTCATATGTATGTGACTTTAATGTCTAATGAATATATATGGGCTAAGTACCTTGAGTTCCTCTTTTCGATGCTCAAATCATTAAATCAATTTATTTGTTAAATTAAGCTCAATAGCAAAGGGGAACTAGATCCGATAAAGGGAAGGAGAAAGTGGTCGAATAGCCATCGAAATCGTTCGACGACATCCGAGGTAAGTTTTTGAGTAATAGAACTTAGATTATGATTTGATTAGATCATGTTTTAAGCAAATCAAAATCATGCTCTTTGTATGTGGCTATTGAGCCGAAATTGCAAGTGTGATAAGTGTCTTGTGTTTGAGCTTTGGTAATGAAAATGAAATACGAATGTGTCATGATTTATTGATATATGTGCTGGTTATTCGAATGATATCCGGGCTAAGTCCCGAAGGCTTTTGTGCTAAGTGACTATATCCGGACTAAGATCCGAAGGCATTTGTGCGAGCTACTAATTTTGGGTTACTAATTTTGGGCTAAGCCCGAAGGCATTGGTGCGAGTTACTAAATCCGGGTTAAGTCCCGAAGGCATTTGTGCGAGTTACTATAACCAGGCTATGTCTCGAAGGCATTTGAGCGAGTAGCTATATCCGGTTAAATTCCGAAGGTATGTGATTCGGGAATGAGCGATCTTGCTGTAAAAGTTTCAGTTAATACGCTTGTAAAATCCCAACAATGAGGTATGTTTCGTATGTGCATTGGAATAGTTGATTCCCTTCGAATAATATTCGCTTAGTCGAGTAATGAGCTTCCGGTATTTGGCTAAGATGATCCCTTATGTATGAATATAGGGGTTGGAATGTGAAGTAGGAATGATTTGAGAATATGTATATATGGGATTATCCGTTTAGTTATATGAATGCTATACTTCAGTTGTGCTTAAATTCTTTGCTCAAGACTTACTAAGCATTAAATGCTTACTCCGTTCTTTGAATCTCTGTCTTATAGATTTTGGTTCGTCAGCTATCGGACTCGGGATTGTCGAAGTTGAAGTCGTCCACACTATCAAAGCCCTTTTGGTACACTTTTGGTTGAACTCTGAAAATGGCATATATAGGACTACCCTTTTTGTTGTTGGTCATGTACCCTTTGGTTTTGTATAAATTTGGATAGCCATGCGAAAATGGCTTATATATACTTTGAGCATAGCATTAAAATCGTTTTGTATGTTGTTCATTGAGAGGTATGGAAATGTTTGGTAACGATTAGCCATTGGAATGGTTAATCATGATCATTTTGGTGCTTTGTATAACAAATTCTAATTGATTCATGGAAAACCATGAAATAGGTAAAGTTTACCTTAAAAACAGATGCTGACAGCAGCAGTGGTGTAGATTAGAAAAATCTCTTAAAATAGCAGGAATGGAATTAAATAGTGAATAAATTATGTAATCGAACCTTGATGAATTGACTTTCTCATGGAAGAAACGAAACGATCATATGAGTCGTATTTTAAGAGATATTTAAGTTTTCGTGGAACAGGGCCAGAGCGATTTCTGGATCCCCTGATCTGACTTTGGAAATTCACTATAAATTAACCAGAGATAATTAGAGGTCATTCCATATATTTATAGATTCCTTTTTGAGTCTAGTTTCTTTAGAAACAAACGGCATAAGTAATGAAGCCCTGTACAGGAAGATATATAAGTCGTAATGAATGAAGGGCAGAGCAGTCGAACCCTGAAATAGGGGAGACTTTAACTAATAAACTGTACTAATTGGCTCGCCCAAAAATTCTAGAAACAAATTTGTAGATGGACATATGAGTCTAGTTTCAGGAAAAATTTACGGAACTTGTTTTCAAGTTTTGGAACTCGAGATATGATTTTTAAGGTGACAGTGACGTAGTTAGCCAACTTGTCTGGAAATTTTAAATGAACTGTGTTTTACAATGAAATAAGTCAGTTAACACCTCCTGTTCGACTTCGGCAACAGTCTCGGGTATGGGGTGTTACAATTTTATTGGTATCAGAGCTACGGTTTAGTTGATTCTAGGACTACCGTAATGCGTTTGGGGCTAGCTATACATGCCATTTTATGTGATTATTTGATAGTGTGGTGATTTCTGACATTTGCAAATGTGTTTATTTATAGTAATGGATCCCGATCCCGACCGAGCGGTAGCTGATGATCTTGAGAGTGTAGCGCCTGCTCCTGCACAAGGGACAGCACCGATGGACTCTCAACTTAATGCTAGTAACCCGAATGATGAAGCTAGATAAGCTTTCTATAGCGTGATGAATGATTGGTTCAACCAATACATTCGAACTAATACGGCTGTTCCACAACCTCCATTCCCGAAAAATACCACCCCCGCACCTACAATACCTCTGGTAACTGACCAAATAAGGTCAAATAAGCCCCCAGTTGACAGAATCCGAAAACATGGGGCTACTGAATTTAAGGCTACAGACAGCGATGATGCCGAGCAAGCTGAATTTTGGTTGGACAACACTATCCGGGTACTCGATGAGCTATCTTGCACACCCGATGAGTGCCTAAAGTGTACTATCTCCTTGCTACGTGATTCTACCTACTATTGGTGGAACACGTTGACTTCTGTCGTGCCCAGAGAGCAAGTAACTTGGGAGTTCTTCCAAACCGAGTTTCGAAAGAAGTATATCAGTCAGAGATTCATTGACCAAAAACGGAAGGAATTTCTTGAACTCAAACAAGGTTCCATGTCGGTTACCGACTATGAATGAAAATTTGTAAGGCTTAGCCAGTACGCGCGAGAATGCATTTCTTCAGAAGCCGTGATGTGTAAACGTTTCGAGGATGGGCTGAATGACGATATAAAGCTGTATGTAGGCATTTTGGAAATCCGAGAATTTGTGGCACTTGTCGAGCGAGCTTGCAAGGCCGAGGAGCTCAGTATGGAGAAAAGAAAAGCTGAGGTGGGAGCAAGGGAGTTTCGTAAGAGGTCTTCAGGGAAGTCCTTCCCACAGTCATCGAAGAAATTTAGAGATGGCTTAGGCCGGTCTAGGGACACTTCGGGCTTTTCTAGACGAGATCGCGATCGACCCCCTGTGAGTACACGAGTCACTTCGATCGCCAGTGTTGGAAATGATCGTCGAGACAGAACGGAGTGCCAATATTGTGGCAAATGGCATTCTGGGAGTTGTAGATTCCATGACCGCTCCTGTTACAAGTGCGGGTCAGTTGACCACTTTATTAAAGATTGCCCGAGGTTTTCTGAACAGAATGTAAATCAGAGTGGGAAACCGGGTGCTACCACTGCTCGAGGTAGACCATCTAGAAATACGGGCAATGCTAGTGGTGGTCAGAGAGGATCTAGAGATGCTACGACCAGATCTGAGGCTCGTGCTCATGCTAGAGCTTACGCTATACGCGCACGCGAGGATGCTTCCTCGCCAGATGTTATTACCGGTACTTTTACTCTCTTTGATACTAATGTGATTGCTTTGATTGACCCTGGTTCTACTCATTCTTATATATGTGAAACCTTAGCATCCAGTAAGACTTTACCTATTGAGTCTACTGAGTTCGTACTTTGGGTGTCAAATCCCTTGGGTCATTACGTGCTTGTCGACAAAGTGTATAAGAAATGTCCCCTAGTAATACGAGGTTCCTGTTTTCCGGTGGACTTGATGCTTTTGCCGTTTGATGAATTTGATGTTATTCTCGGTTTGGATTGGTTGACCGTGCATGATGCGGTTGTGAATTGCAAAAGCAGGACTATTGATTTGAGGTGCGCAAATAATGAGATAATCCGAGTTGAGTCTACTGCCTTGTATGGATTGCCAACAATAATATCCACGATGTTAGCTCAAAAATATGTGAGAAAGGGGTGTGAAGCGTATCTTGCATACTTACTTGATAATAAAGAGCCAGAAAGGAAACTTGAATCTATGCCGGTGGTTTGTGAATACCCGGATGTTTTTCCCAAAGAATTACCGGATTTACCACCTATTCTGGAGGTAGAGTTTGGTATTGAGCTTGTACTTGGGACTACACCGATTTCGATAGCTCCGTATCGTATGGCACCAACCGAGTTAAAAGAGTTGAAAGCTCAGTTGCAAGAGTTGACGGATAGAGGTTTCGCTCGACCAAGTTTCTCACCTTGGGGTGCACCAGTATTGTTTGTGAAAAAGAAGGACGGAACCATGAGGTTGTGCATCGACTATCGTCAGCTGAATAAAGTGACAATAAAGAATAAATATCCGTTACCGTGTATTGATGATTTGTTTGATCAACTAAAGGGAGCCTCGGTGTTTTCAAAGATAGATTTGAGATCGGGTTATTATCAGTTGTGAATTCGAGATTCGGATATACCCAAAACTGCTTTCAAAACGAGATACAGTCACTACAAATTCTTAGTGATGCCGTTTGGGCTCACTAATGCCCCCGCGGTATTTATGGATTTGATGAATCGGATCTTCAGATCGTATTTGGATCGGTTTGTAGTTGTGTTTATCGATGATATTTTGGTCTATTCGAGAAATGAAACCGATCATGCTGAACACCTGGGATTAGTGTTGCAAATTTTACGGGATAAGCAGTTATATGCTAAGTTCAGTAAGTTCAGTAAGAGAGGTTAGCTTCTTGGGTCATGTGGTATCTGCATCGGGTATTCGAGTTGATCCGAACAAAATGTAGGCCATACTTAACTGGAAGCCTCCGAAAAATATTACTGAGGTTCGGAGCTTTTTGGGACTTGCCGGTTACTACCGACGGTTTGTAAAAGGTTTCTCAATGATAGCCACACCAATGACGAAACTACTTCAGAAAGATGTTAAGTTTGAATGGACAGAAAAGTGTCAGGAAAGTTTCGATCAATTGAAAACTCATTTGATGAAAGCTCTAGTACTAGTGCAGCCCGAATCAGGCAAGGAGTTTGTCATTTACAGTGATGCATCCTTACTTGGGTTGGGTTGTGTATTGATGCAAGAAGGTCGAGTTGTAGCTTATGCGTCGAGGCAACTGAAGCCACATGAGAAAAATTATCCGACCCATGATCTTGAACTAGTTGCCATCGTGTTCGCTTTGAAAATATGGCGACATTACTTATTTGGTGAGAAGTGCCATGTATATTCGGATCACAAAAGTCTCAAATATTTGATGACTCAAAGAGACTTGAATCTGCGACAAAGACGTTGGTTCGAGTTGTTGAAAGATTATGAGCTTGTCATTGACTATCACCCGGGAAAGGCTAATGTGGTTGCGGATGCCTTAAGTCGTAAATCACTATTTGCTTTACGAGCGATGAATGTACACTTGTCTGTTCTATCCGACAATGTGTTAATGGCAGAATTAAAGGCCAAACCATTGTTGATTCATCAAATTCGTGAAGTTCAGAAAGTCGATGATGAATTGGTTGCAAAACGGGCTGAATGTGTTTCGGATAGGGAGTCAAAGATTCAAATTGATGACGATGATTGTTTGAGGTTCAGAAGTCATTTGTGTGTTCCAAGAAATTCAGAACTCATTTCGATGATTCTGAACGAAGCTCATTGTAGCCGAATGTCAAATCACCCGGGGAGTACGAAAATGTACAACGATCTGAAACGTCAGTTTTGGTGGCATGGTATGAAACGAGACATTTTCGATTTTGTTTCGAAGTGTTTAATATGTCAGCAAGTGAAGGCAGAACATCAAGTGCCTACGGGTTTACTTCAGTCGATCATGATACCTGAATGGAAATGGGATCGAGTCACGATGGATTTTGTATCTGGGTTGCCAGTGTCGGCAAGTAAGAAGGATACGATTTGGGTTGTTGTCGATAGACTGACTAAGTCGGCTCATTTTATCCCCATACGTACGGATTTTTCATTGGATAAACTAGCTGAATTGTATGTTTCTCAGATTGTGAGCTTACACGGGGTACCGATTTCTATTGTGTCCGATAGAGATCCGAGATTCACCTCACGATTTTGGAAGAAATTGCAAGAAGCTTTGGGCACCAAGTTGCATTTTAGCACCGCTTTTCACCCCCAAATCGATGGTCAATCCGAGCGGATAATTCAAATACTCGAGGATATGTTGAGATGCTGCATCCTTGAGTTTAGTGGTTCATGGGAACGGTATTTACCTTTGATTGAATTCGCTTACAACAATAGTTTTCAGTCAAGTATTAAGATGGCACCTTACGAGGCTTTGTACGGTCGAAAATGCCGTACGCCATTGTTTTGGACCGAGCTCGGTGAAAGTAAAATTTTCGAAGTTGATTTGATTAAAGATGCTGAGCAGAAAGTAAAAATAATTAGTGAAAGTCTGAAGGTAGCATCAGATCGTCAGAAGTCGTACGCGGATTTGAAACGAAAGGACATTGAGTATCAGGTGGGAGATAAAGTGTTTCTTAAAGTTTCACCTTGGAAAAAGATACTCAGATTTGGGCATAAGGGCAAATTGAGTCCAAGGTTCATCGGGCCATATGAAATATCCGAACGAGTCGGTCCAGTTGCATATAGATTGATTTTGCCCCCTGAACTTGAAAAGATTCACGACGTCTTTCATGTTTCGATGCTTCGACGTTATAGATTTGATCCATCGCACATAATTAATCTATCAGAGGTTGAAATTCAACCTGATATGAGTTATGAAGAAGAACCGATTCGTATCCTGGCTCGTGAAGTGAAAGAGTTACGAAACAAAAAGGTTCCTTTAGTAAAAGTGTTATGGCTCAAACACGGAATGGAAGAAGCTACTTGGGAACCTGAGAACTCTATGAAAGAACGATACCCAAACCTAATTACCGGTAAGATTTTCGGGGACGAAAATTTCTTAAGTGGGGGAGAGTTGTGACAGCCCTAAATTAACCCTAGTCAGAAAGTGGTTTCGGGACCACTAAACCGAGTCATAAAAAATAATTAACCGTCCTAGTTGATGCTCATTATATGTACTTATGCATGTGTGAAAATTTCATGTTTGAATTTTGTTAATTGTAAGTGAATTTTAGTAAATAGGACTTATGTGAGAAAATTTAGAAATGTGCTAGGCAAATGTAAAGTGGCCTATTAATGCATGTTATAGAAATGGTGGGTTTGCATGTCAAATTGCCCAATATTTGAGCTAGTGGCCGGCCATGCTATGAGTGGAAACATGTCACAAACATGTTATGTTATTGATGTATGTTAGGAACAATAAAATAAGGAGTATGGGTAATAAAGAAATGGAAAAAAGAAAGAATGTGTGTGATTGTTTCTCCCCCTCCCCATTGCCGTGAATGTAAGAAAGAAAACAAAAAAAAAATGTCCATCTTTTTTTCGTTTCTCTTGGCCGAATGTTCTAAGGAAGAAAGAAAAACAAGTTGTGTTCTTTGGTTCTTCTTGGCCGAATTGAAAGGAAGAAGAAGGGAGTGAAGCAATCGGTCATCTTAGGTCACTATTAAGGTAAGGAAGTTTGTACTAGCTCTTGAAATTTTAGTTGATATTGAGTGAGATATCAAGTGATTTTTGTAAACCATTTTGAAATTTTGATTTTGGGGGTGAGTATGGTTTTCGGCTATAAAATATTAATAAGGGTGATGGTTGTGTTTCATGCTAAACTTAGATGAATAATGGTAGTTTGCTTACATCTTGATATCTATGAGTTCCTTTCTTGGTTCTACCATAGACCCACGAAGTATATGTTTATTTGGTGTTGTTGGAGGTTTATGATAGAAGCTAATGAGTGAGAGTTTGATAGATACTATGAGGTTAAACTTCATGAGATTGTAAGCTTGTAAGTTGGATGATGAAATTCATGCTTTGTGAAGGTAAATGGTGTAGAAGGAGCATTCGGCCATGAAAAAAAAAAGAAAATTTATGATGAATTAAGTTGGAAGCTATTATAATGTACTTGTGCATTCGGGTATGGGATGAAAATATATGAGATGGTTATAATTAGCCTTGTGATTCGGCTCTTGCATATATATATATATTTGCACATGATGTATTGGTATGACATATATATATCATCTCAAGGTATATGTTTATATATGGTGGTGTTTTAGTTATGGAGTAAATGATGGATGCGTATTGAGTTATAATATGTAATGCATTAGTTAGTAAAATGTATGTCATTTATATGTGGTACTAAGTATATAATTGGCCTCAACGTAGACATGCATATTCGGCCACATGAGATGGATTAGCGTTGCATGTATTCGGTTAGAGGCAAGCATATTGATGCTTTTATCTTGGCTTAGACAATCGGCTAAAAGGAAGTGTGGGATAATATGTCGAGTTGATTCATGATTTCATATGTATGTGACTTTAATGTCTAATGAATATATATGGGCTAAGTACCTTGAGTTCCTCTTTTCGATGCTCAAATGATTAAATCAATTTATTTGTTAAATTAAGCTCAAGAGCAAAGGGGAACTAGATCCGATAAAGGGAAGGAAAAAGTGGTCGAATAGCCATCGAAATCGTTCGACGACATCCGAGGTAAGTTTTTAAGTAATAGAACTTAGATTATGATTTGATTAGATCATGTTTTAAGCAAATCAAAATCATGCTCTTTGTATGTGGCTATTGAGCCGAAATTGCAAGTGTGATAAGTGTCTTGTGTTTGAGCTTTGGTAATGAAAATGAAATACGGATGTGTTATGATTTATTGATATATGTGCGTGGTATTCGAATGATATCCGGGCTAAGTCCTGAAGGCTTTTGTGCTAAGTGACTATATCCGGACTAAGATCCGAAGGCATTTGTGCGAGTTACTAATTCCGGGCTAAGCCCGAAAGCATTGGTGCGAGTTACTAAATCCGAGTTAAGTCCCGAAGGCATTTGTGCGAGTTACTATAACCGGGCTATGTCCCGAAGGCATTTGAGTGAGTAGCTATATCCGGTTAAATTCCGAAGGTATGTGATTCGGGAATGAGCGATCTTGCTGTAAAAAATTTCAGTTAATACGCTTGTAAAATCCCAACAATGAGGTATGTTTCGTATGTGCATTGGAATAGTTGATTCCCTTCGAATAATATTCGCTTAGTCGAGTAATGAGCTTCCGGTATTTGGCTAAGATGATCCCTTATGTATGAATATAGGGGTTGGAATGTGAAGTAGGAATGATTTGAGAATATGTATATATGGGATTATCCGTTTAGTTATATGAATGCTATACTTCAGTTGTGCTTAAATTCTTTGCTCAAGACTTACTAAGCATTAAATGCTTACTCCGTTCTTTGAATCTCTGTCTTATAGAATTTGGTTCGTCAGCTATCGGACTCGGGATTGTCGAAGTCGAAGTCGTCCACACTATCAAAGCCCTTTTGGTACACTTTTGGTTGAACTCTGAAAATGGCATGTATAGGACTACCCTTTTTGTTGTTGGTCATGTACCCTTTGGTTTTGTATAAATTTGGATAGCCATGCGAAAATGGCTTATATATACTTTGAGCATAGCATTAAAATCGTTTTGTATGTTGTTCATTGAGAGGTATGGAAATGTTTGGTAACGATTAGCCATTGAAATGGTTAATCATGATCATTTTGGTGCTTTGTATGACAAATTCTAATTGATTCATGGAAAACCATGAAATAGGTAAAGTTTACCTTAAAAACAGATGCTGACAGCAGCAGTGGTGTGGATTAGAAAAATCACTATAAATAGTAGGAATGGAATTAAATAGTGAAAAAATTATTTAATCGAACCTTGATGAATCAAATTTCACATGGAAGAAACGAAACGATCATATGAGTCGTATTTTAAGAGATATTTAAGTTTTCGTGGAACAGGGCCAGAGCGATTTCTGGATCCCCTAATCTGATTTTAAAAATTCACTATAAATTAACCAGAGATAATTAGAGGTCATGTCATATATGTATAGATTTTTTTTTGAGTCTAGTTTCGTTAGAAACAAACTGCATAAGCAATGAAGCCCTGTACAGGAAGATATATAAGTCGTAATGAATGAAGGGCAGAGCAGTCGAACCCTGAAACAGGGGAGACTTTAACTAATAAACTGTACTAATTGGCTCGCCCAAAAATTCTAGAAACAAATTTGTAGATGGAAATATGAGTCTAGTTTCAGGAAAAATTTATGGAACTTGTTTTCAAGTTTTGGAACTCGAGATATGATTTTTAAGGTGACAGTGACGCAGTTAGCCAGCTTGTCTGGAAATTTTAAATGAACTGTGTTTTACAATGAAATAAGTCTGTTAACACCTTGTGTTCGACTCCGGCAACGGTCTCGGGTACGGGGTGTTACACTATGAATTCTTATTGTTGTTTTGAACTACATATATATGCTTTATGTAATTAAACCAATTGTGTTTGGCTTACTAAGCTCTTCGTAGCTTACTCTGTGTGCTTACTATCTGTTTTACAATGAAATAAGTCTGTTAACACCTTGTGTTCGACTCCGGCAACGGTCTCGGGTACGGGGTGTTACACTATGAATTCTTATTGTTGTTTTGAAGTACATATATATGCTTTATGTAATTAAACCAATTGTGTTTGGCTTACTAAGCTCTTCGTAGCTTACTCTGTGTGCTTACTATCTGTTTTACAGTTATCGTAGCTACTGAAGGCTCGGGAATAGTCGAGGATTGTCATCACACCATCAAACTCTTTTTGGTACTTTTAGAAATGTACATAATTATGTATGGCATGTATAAGCTAGAATGGATTAGTTGATATGTATGTGCAAGTTATGCCATTTGAATTGGCTAGCAAATGATATATTTGTGTATTGTTTTGGTGTATGTCTTAATGTACTATGTTCTAATGTGTTTTGGTCATATTTGAGCAATGAATTGGTTGGAAATGTTGGTATACTTGTTGCATATTAATGTTTGTAGGATTGGAACCATATGTGGTGGCAAATTGGCTTAAACTAAGCCCGCATTGTGCCACACGGCCAAGGAAACACAGGCGTGCCTTGTGGCCGTGTGAGAAAGTCAGTAGCTAGCTAAATTTTACACGGTCATGGCACACAACCGTGTCTGTTGGCAGTGTTAAAAAGCCAGTATAAGACCTCTTTTTGGCACGGTTGGACTACATGGGCGTGTCTTGTGCCCGTGTGAGTCACACGGCCTAGTCACACGGGCGTGTGACTTGGTCAGTTTTGAAAATATTGATTAAGTTCTAAAATTTCTGAATGGGTTCGGTTTAGTTCTGACCTTCCCTAAATGTACGTTTTAGGTCTCGTAGACCATCTTAATGGATGAATTATGGATGACTATTTATGTATTATATTATATGATATTTGTGAATCTGTGTTACTTTGAAATACTCTGTCTATCCGGTGACTACCCTTCCCTATTTCGGCAACGGGTACGGGATAGGGGTGTTACATTTATAAAGTAACTCTTCTGAGAACTTAGCTTCACGATGTGAGAGATTTCTAGAAAAGAAACTTGTCATATACACTTTTGGCTTTAGATTGTCATATACACTTCACCACGTGTTAAGGAGAGGTATAGTTGTATGCAGCTAATTATGCTTTCATTCTCGATCACACGAATCGTTATAGGTTAAAATTCTTTTAAAAGGGGGATTACCTTAACCCTAAATATTGAATCGTTTGGATTTGAAATATTTTAGAAGAAGTTGCTATTGAGAAGGAGAATCGTGAATCACAAGTAAATTTCCTAAAATATTCTAATTGTCCTTGTAATTGTTCTAGGTTTAGTTTTGCAAGATGGTTAGGTTGAGAGGAGGTGGTAGTAGTGTTTAGGGTAACTGTGGTGATTCAAGGAACGAACCTTCACAACGCCGTGAGGTGAACGCTTCCGTGGAGGCAAAATCGTATGCTTGCACCACCAAGTGCAAAGAAATGAGTTGTCACTTGGCCACTCAAGGAATTCAAATACCCAACTTTGCATATGATTTCTCGATCGTTGAATGGTTGAGTTGATTGACTGGCTCAACCGATGGAAGCTTTCTGCTTCCCTTGCACGTGTTAGAAGTGAGTTTTCATCTTTCACTTTACCCCTGCTTCTGCCATCTTCTGGACGAATATAGTATAGCTCCGAGGTAGCTATCTGGTTTCTAATGTTTGGTTGAAGTGGCTTATTTCATCAAATATGGTTGGCGAGAGAAAGCACCTTTGATTTCTGCTTTCCAGGATTTGTACCAACTCAAAGCATGTAATCGAGGAGGTTTGATGGGCCTATTTTACTTTACTCCTCATGAGGGAGTGGAATAATTGTCTCCAACTGGTCTTCGAACCTTTGCCTAAACCGTTGTAAATACATACAGGTAAAATACAAGTTTGGAATTGGTTTTGATTTTCCAACCGAATAGTCCATACCTTGTAAGAATGTATGTCTGTAAAAACAAGAAATTATATCTAGAGCAGAGTGGGCTCAATATTATAGGCTTCCCCGAGGTCATGTATTGGATTTGGAGGAGGCGTTAACTGTTAGAAACATGTTTCACAACTGTCTCGTAGATCTAAGCTCTAATGGATGGTGGCCAATAGATAATACAATAGTATAGACATCGTGACAGTGTTGCCTGTACATTTCATGTGACCATGGAGCCACTGATGAATTAGGACTTATTCTCTTGGGAAAGAAGGAAAAGCCTAAAATTTATTTTTATAACTTTTTTAAATTAAAGCCTCATTCGTGATCATTTAAACATGCAAGGGATCAAGAAAGTGGTGTGAACCCTCTTATGATTACTACTGGTGCTGATAATAGACTTGTTGGTGAAGCATGCACAACTTACATTATTGGAAAGAGTTCAGGGGAATCCACAAGTTTATCTAAGGAGGTTGACAAATATATGGACGTTCGATTTTTTATGCTAAATGTGCGAAGGAGTCCTTCTGTTGCTCCTGCTGAGGAAGGATGTAACACCCCTTAACCCGTATCTGTCGTCGGAATAGGGTTACGGAGCATTACTAAAACTTTCAAAATATTTTTCAGACAATTCACATAAATTACTATTCATTAACCGAGATTATTCATAACGTCCCTTAAATTTATCCTTGAGGCCCAATATGAACATTAAAATCAAATCGGGACTTAATCAGAAACTCTAAGAATTTTTCGTGACATTTTAAAAATTTTCTAAGTTACAGGGCTCACACGCTTGTGTGGTTAAAGGGACACGCCCGTGTGACCCTAGGACATGCCCGTGCTAAAGACTATGTTCAACCCCATGTAACTCTCTGACTTGTGCACACGACCATGCCACACGCCCATGTGCTAGGCTGTGTGGTTAATTAAATTCTTTTGAAATTAGGTGCAGGTTTCACACGACCAAGACACATGCCCGTGTTCTAGGCCGTGTAAAACACATGACTGAGACACACGCTCTGTCTCTGCCTGTGTGCTAAAATCTGAGCATTCTGTTTTCTCGAATTTTAGGTACAGGGGACACATGGCCTAACTGCACGCCCATGTACCAGGCCGTGTGTCACACATAGTCTAGACACACGCCTGTTTGTCTGCCCGTATGGACAAAATAAATCTATTTCTAGCTTCATTTCTCACCCAAAATTATACCAATGACCTGCACTTAAAACTCATATCCAATACCAGCCAATTCAAGCATTCAAATTAAGCAAATTCCATCATTCAACAAGGCATGTATTGCATGCATACATGTTTATAACCTTACCTTAGTATATTCCATATGTTAGGCATAATTTGAGCAACCATTAACATGCATTAGCTACTATAGTATGACATTACGAGTATGTCAAGAAAAGGCCCTTACTAGCCATTCCAATGGCTAAATTACAAACCACATATTTAAGCCATCTATGGCCAAGTTAGCCTATACATGCCATTATACAAAAATGAATTTACTATATATACCCAAAATAAGCTAGTGGATAGTGTGATGATGCTCCAATGATCTCTAACCTTCGTGAGCTTCCGAGTACTATAAAACAGGGGAAAATAAAATGGAGTAAGCATTACGTGTAACACCCCCAACCCGTAACCGTCGCCGAAATAGGGTTACATGGAATTACCGAAAACTTTCAAAACATTTTTAGATAATTCATGTAAATTACTATTCATTTACCGAGATCATTCGTAACGTCCCTTAAATAGACCCTCGAGGTCTAATATGAGCATTAGAATCGAGTCAGGACTTAATCGAGACCTCTAAGAATTTTTCGTGAAATTTTAGAATTTTTTCCAAAGTGCAAGGCTCACACGCCCTTGTGGTCCAAGGGACACGTCAATGTGACCCTGGGACACGCATGTGCTGCAAGCCGTGTTTGACCCCATGTAACTCTTTGTCTTGTGCACACGGCAATGCCACACGCCCATGTGCTAGGCCATGTGGTTAATTAAATCAATTCGAAATTAGGTGCAGGTTTCACACGGCTAAGACACACACCTGTGTTCTAGGCCATGTAGCACACACGGCTGAGACACACACCTGTGTCTCTGCCCGTGTGCTCAATTTTGAGCATTTTGTTTCTCAAAACTAAGGTGCATGGGACACACGGCCTAACTACACACCATGTACTTCCGTGTGTCACACGCGACCTAGACACATGCCCCTGTGTCTACCCGTATGGACAAAATAAAGCCATTCCCTGGCCTCATTTGTCCCCCAAATTCACCATTTTCCTGCACCAAAACATACCAAGTACAATCCAACCATTCCAAGCATTCAAATTAAGTGATTTTCATCATTCAACATGGCATATCACTACATGCATAATATTTACCATCTTACCTTGGTTCAATCCATGTGTTAAACATTAAACTATATAACATATAGCTACCATAATTTGATATTACAAGTATATCAAAACAACTCATTACTAGCCATTCCAATTGCTAGATTACAAGCATCCTTTACATTTACATGCCAATATAGCCAATATAACCTATACATGCCATTGTAACCATAATTGCTTTACCATATTGTACCGGCATGGGTCGATGGATAGTGTGGGTGATCTCCGTCGAGCTTCTAATCCAAGAAGCTTTTGATTTACTCTAAAACAGGGAAATAAAACTAAGTAAGCATAAAATGTTTATTAAGTTCTTATAACATGGTACTTAACTTACCATTAATTATATTTTGAGGTAACTATGTAAGACATAATCAATCAATTTGACCTCAAGCCCTACACACATTCTCATTGCCCTTGTTAGTCATATATTCCATAATAACATCAAAACATATATGGGCTCAACAATAATCAAGTTTCCAAGCACATATGCTTTCCACAACATGTATTCATTCAATATGCATAATTCATCTCATTATCTCAAGAATAATTTCATAATAGTTCATTTCGAGTTCAGATCATTTCATATAAGAATGTTACTCATATGTCTTAGAATATCAAGGTCACGGTTAGTACACTTAAGGTGTACAAGTCTATAATCAAGGATGTACATATTCATTAAAGAAATTCCATGTACAATATCATCATTTCATATTTTCAAATATCAATCATCACTTATCATCATTTTCATGCGTTCCAGTCCGATATGTGTAATAACTCATTTCTTATTCATATCTTCACATGTCAAGAAGTTTTACCTATTGAATTTATTAGAAATATAGATGGATACACATGTAGTACACTCAAAATGTACGAATCAGAATCTGTCAATTCATGTCCAATGAAACCCATAAGGTACTATTTCATAGAGTACACTCTTGAGCTACATACATAAAAACAACAGGATTACCAGTCTAGGCTAAATCCTTTTTATGACATATGCTCTAAAGAGCTTGATCCCCATCCGGGCTAAATCCAGTCCATAACATATGCTCGAGAGGACTTATATCAGGATTACCCGTCTGGGCTAAATCCTTTCTGTAATGAGGTCAATAGGATTACTCGTTCGAGCTAAATCCCATCAGCAACAAATACAGTGTAACGCCCCCACGCCCGAAACCGTCGTCGGAGTCGAGCTTGAGGAGTTACCGAACATAATTCATTACTTAAACAGCTCATACAATTCATTTTAAAATTTCCAGACAAGCTGGCTAACTGCATCACAGTCGCTTTAAAAATCATATCTCGAGTTCCGAAACTCGAAATCCAATTCTGTAAATTTTTACTGAAACTAGACTCATATATCTATCTACTAATTTTTTTATAGAATTTTTGGTCAGGCCAATTAGTACAGTTTATTAGTTCAAGTTTCCCCTGTTTCAGGGTTCGACTACTCTGACCTCTGTGTCTTATGAATTAGATATCTCCCTGTACAGAGCTTCAATGACTATGCCATTTGTCTCTAATAAAACTAGACTCAATAAGGAATCTGTACATATAAATCATGACTTCTAATTATCTTCGTAAAATGTATGGTGAATTTCCAAATTTAGAACAGGGGATCCAAAAATCCCTCTGTCCCTATTTCACAAAAATTTAAACATCTCATAAAATATAGCTCATATACCTGTTTCGCTTCTTCCATATGAAAATAGACTCATCAGGATTCGATTCCATAACTTATTAATTATTTAATTCCATTTATACTATTTTTAGTGATTTTTCAAATTCATGTCACTACTGCTATCTGAATCTATTTTATGGTAAATTTTACCTATTTCATGGTTTCCATGGATTAGCTGGCAATTTGACATACATAACCCCAAATATGATCATGATTAGCCATTCCAATGGCTAATCATTACCAAGCATTTCAATACCACTCAATAACCATATCATAAGACCATATATACAAAATGATTATAATGCTATACATGCCATACTCAAAATATACAAGCCATTATGCCAAGATGGTATACGGATAGTGTGAGCGAGCCTCTGACCGTTCCCGATTTCTGAGCTGGCTTGTCAAAACTACAAAGAATGAAAAGGAGGGAGTAAGCATAAATGCTTAATAAGTTCACATGCAAATAGCAAGTAACATAACCATATAAGCAAACATAAAACATCATTTGCATAATCATCACCAAGACAGTCATATCACATTTTCATTTATCATCTTACCATATTGTTGTTATATCGATTTTTCAACCCGAGGGTTAAGTACATACCTGTTCAAAGTACCCATTTCACAACACTTACCAATACATCCCTTTCATCTTGAGTATTCCTCCATTTCAGTAGAACTTTACCCGTTGAACACATCGAAATATAATTCGGATACATGGAAAGTTTGCACATAAATGCCACATATGTAGCCAAGCTACCATGTAACCCGCCCATAAGTGAACTCGGACTCAACTCAAAGAGCTCGGGCGTTCGTATCCATAAGTGAACTCGGACTCAACTCAACGAGCTCGGATGCCTAGTTACATCTCTCGAACTCGGACTCAACTCAACGAGTTCGGACATTTGCATCCATAAGTGAACTCAGACTCAACTCAACGAGTTCGGATGCTCAACCATCCTAGTGACATGTCACTTGTATCCTAATCTATTCCTAAGGTTCAAACGGGATTTTTTTTCCTCGATCTCACATTTTTCGTCTTCCATGGAATATAAGAACCGATACTTCGGTGATAGTTCATACTCATCAAGTAATTCACATAATTACATATTATTCAACAATAACCACAAAGCATAATATTTCATGATAATAATCAGCATCATATCATACAAACAACATTAAATTGCTTAAAATGACAATTATGTTACTACATTTACACATGAACTTACCTCGTATGCGAAAATGGTTACTTTTACCATTTCTTCCACAACTTGGTATTTTCCCCATTTTAGCCTGAATTTCAGTTTTCCTTGCTCTATCATTTACAATATAGTCTAATTAGGACTCACATTATTCAAATTGACCCCAAATCATATTTTGGAAAAATTACAATTTTGCCCCTAAACTTTTGCATATTTACACTTTTTCCCCAAAGCTCGTAAATTAAAATTCAGCCTATTTTCTTATGTTTTATGACATGCTGATCATTTTTCCCATCTATGGCAACATCAAATTCTCACTCTAACATGTACTTATGACTATTAGGTATTTTTACCGATTAAGCCCTTTTGCTCGTTTTCACTTAAAACCGAGTAGCACAAGTTGTCTAACATAATTTAAAACCTCATATTCTATCATAAAACACCAAAATACACAAATTTCACCTATGGGTATTTTTCCAAATATAAACCCTAGGTTAAATTATTGCTAGCATAAGCTAAATCGAGTTACCGGGACTCCAAAAACGTAAAAATCATTAAAAACGAGGCTAGAACGGACTTACAATCGAGCTTGGAAGCTTGAAAAACCCTAGCCATGGTTTCTCCTTGCTATATTCGGCCATGGGGTTGAAGATGAGCAAAATTGGCTTTTAATTTTGTATTTTAATTCATGTTACCCCTAAATGACCAAAATGCCCTTACTACTAAACTTTCCAAAAATTCCATCCATGTCCAATTTTTGTCCATAGACTTAGAAATTGGTAAAATTTCTATTTAAGACCTCCTAATTAATATTTCAAAACAATTTTATACTAGAAACTTCTAGAATGCAAGTTTTACAAATTATTCGATATAGTCCCTAATTTCAATTTAAGCACTTTATGCATAAAATTTCATCATGAAATTTTCACACAATCATGCAATCATATCATAGAACTCAAAATAATCATAAAATAATTATTTCTATCTCGGATTTTGTGGTCACAAAACCACTATTCCGACTAGGCCCAAAATCAGGATATTACAACTCTCCCCCCTTTAGTGATTTTCGTCCCCGAAAATCTTACCAGAAAAGTGGTCTTCACTTAGATTCCTCAATTTCATATTCGGTGCTGAAGAACTTTCACTCAGGCGGTGCCTCCAATATATCTCATTAATTTCTCATATATTCTGAAAGTTTACGAACTCATCTCTTAATTGTTCTTAAATTTTCAACCCTTCTCCGTTTCCCTTGTCATCTTGACATAAAACCAGATCTCAATTTGGTTAATGGAGACTAGAATTCCAAGAAATTCAACAATCAAAAAGACTTGAAATTCCATGAATCTGATGAGTAGGAATTCATTCAATACCGATATGATTTATAGATCTCGCCAAACATTTAACAATAGGATACATCATATTTTCCTCTTTTCGCCATGGAAATAATTCTGATATGGCCTCAAGAATAATCCTTCTCATTTCCATCCCAATATCAACACTGGCAAGGATAATTTTGATAGATCCCAATGCTCGGCTTTAACCTCTTTAACAACTCAGATTTTATGTAACATCGAATGCTCTAAACTATCACATTACCTCACTGTCTTGAAACACATCACAATTCATACAACGGTACATTACTGAAAGTCAGGAAGTCTTTACTCAATGTAGACTAGTCTAGTTCAGACGCTTCGGCTATCAATATTCTCATCTATCCGAACTCTGTCAACATGTAATAAACTTTTTAGCTTTCACAAGACGAAAACCTTATCATTCGTAGTGACTTTAACTAATATCCAACTCTTTGTAATAAATATACACTTCTCGTTCAGACTATTTACTCTTTTATCTGTACAAAATGAAATTCTATTATCAGACTTGAGAAAAATAATCCTGACATAATTGTCACATTAAATCTTTCAAATAAATAATTCACCATACCGACTGAAACTCGCACTTTTATCACCTATGCCTTTACTGATGTCAAATCCTTACACAAAAATTAGAAAAAATCCCAATACTAAAATCACCACATTACCAAGATCAAATTAGAAGTATAGTCATATTTGACATGATTATCACGAGCTGAAGAACGCACTTCGAACACGAGTCATAATTGACAAATTATGGAACAAAGATAACAAGGAAACCGAATAAAGAAATCCAAGATAGAGAAATCCAGAATAAAGGAATCCAGAATAAAGAAACCCAAGATACGATACTATACCGGAGAATCGAAAACCAAACTCATAGAGAAAATACAGAATACCCTGATAATTCTTTAAAGAAAGAAAGTCCAGAAGAAAACATCATTTAATCCTACTGAAATCAAATATAACAAGATCAATATATCTTCCCATACATATATATCAGATGAAGCATCAAGTAGAAGAAATAGAATCATAATATCATATGTATTCTCTCATCAATTCTTATCAGACGAAATGAAATAGAATACCCGATGAAATAGAGCAATATAAATTATAAACCAGTCAGACTACCAATGCTTTCATCCAACACTAGGATTAAAAGACATTCCCATATAACAAGAATTTCTTCAGAAGATCAATAGCCATAGAAATATTTCTGAGAACGGGTAAACACATAGAACATCTCAAAAGAGACTGCTAAATCTGTCCAGTCATAACTGTCACACTCAGATAGTTCACATTTCAATTATCATTTCCCCAACTAGTTCTGCCGTCACAAATTTCATATTAAACCATTCACTAAAGAAGACCAAGGAGAATTCCTTTTCTAACTGGGACAATGCATAACTCCAATAATCTTTACGTCAATCCGATACTTTACTGGCTCTAACTTTACTTATCAGCTCATTTTCAATCTCTGATCATACTTATAATTATTCTATCACTGTACTCTTTGGGTTTTCAACCGGAAACTTATTCAATACAAATCTCATGAAATTCCATTATAAGTACCACTTCGGTAAGGGGAAGGGGTTGTAGGACCTCTGACTCGACTTTCTTATACATACACATATGACATACCTCCCATCATCATAGCAACATCATCAAAATCATGTCATTCATTCATGTTGGCTTACACCAATTTTCCTATTGTCCCATTTAGACAATATACTTATGCATACATTCTATGTTTTCTAGATAGCTTTACTTATCCATTCATTTAATTAAATTAATTCATGCTCATGACATCATATAAGGCCAAACAAACATAGATATTTGCATCACAATCACAACTTTCATTTCGTGCATCATCATGTACATATCATTACAATCATATAATTCAGTCCAACAATTTAACATAGATAAGTTCATTTCATTATAATCCTTTATCTCATAAAAATTTGTATATCATTAACATTCATCAACATTCAACGTCCAAATCAAGACAAGGACATTTTCACTCGTATCATAATATTATGACCTTTATTCATACCTCTACTACTTTCTATTTATTCTGTTCATCTTATCAAGTAAGCCACATACATTACATCATATGAGCATTAAGCAAATATGAATATTTATCACATATGTATCATAAACCTTTATTCATACTTTTCTGAACCGAGACTTATCATAATCATAATTTTACTCAAATACCTTCCCATAACATTGAACATGGTCGGCACAGCTCGGTTGGAGAGTAACCTGTCGAAATAAGACGGTACTCATACGCGTCGGAAGACATCACACTATCACAAATCAGTGGCATGTATAGCTAAACTTTTACACATGCTCGGTTAGTCCAAGAACCGACTAAACCTATTCTGATACCACTAAAAGTAACGCCCCCACGCCCGAAACCATCGCTGGAGTCGAGCTTGAGGAGTTACTGAACATAATTCATTACTTAAACAGCTCATACAATTCATTTTAAAATTTCCAGACAAGCTGGCTAACTGCATCATAGTCTCTTTAAAAATCATATCTCGAGTTCTGAAACTCGAAATCCAATTCCATAAATTTTTACTGAAACTAGACTCATATATCTATCTACTAATGTTTTTTATAGAATTTTTGGTCAGGCCAATTAGTACAGTTTATTAGTTAAAGTCTCCCCTATTTCAGGGTTCGACTACTCTGACCTCTGTGTATTACGAATCAGATATCTCCCTATACAGAGCTTCAATGACTATGCCATTTGTCTCTAATAAAACTAGACTCAATAAGGAATTTGTACATATAAATCATGACTTCTAATTATCTTTGTAAAATATATGGTGAATTTCCAAAGTCAGAACAGGGGATCCAAAAATCGCTCTATCCCTGTTTCACAAAAATTTAAACATCTCATAAAATATAGCTCATATACCTGTTTCGCTTCTTCCATATGAAAATAAACTCATCAAGATTCGATTCCATAAATTATTCATTGTTTAATTCCATTTATACTATTTTTAGTGATTTTTAAAATTCACATCACCACTGCTGTCTGAATCTATTTTATGGTAAATTTTACCTATTCCATGGTTTCCATGGATTAGCTAGCAATTTGACATACATAACACCAAATATGATCATGATTAGCCATTCCAATGGCTAATCATTACCAAGCATTTCCATACCACTCAATAACCATATCATAAGACCATATATACAAAATGATTATAATGCTATACATGCCATACTCAAAATATACAAGCCATTATGCCAAGATGGTATAGGGATAGTGTGAGCGAGCCTCCGACCGTTCCCGATTTCCGAGCTGGCTTGTCAAAAACTACAAGGAATGAAAAGGAGGGAGTAAGCATAAATGCTTAATAAGTTTACATGAAAATAGAAAGTAACATAACCATATAAGCAAACATAAAACATCATTTGCATAATCATCACCAAGACAGTCATATCACATTTTCACTTATCATCTTACCATATTGTTGTTATATCGATTTTTCAACCCGAGGGTTAAGTACATACCTGTTCAAAGTACCCATTTCACAACACTTACCAATACGTCCCTTTCATCTTGAGTATTCCTCCATTTCAGTAGAACTTTACCCGTTGAACACATCGGAATATAATTCGGATACATGGAAAGTTTGCACATAAATGCCACATATGTAGCCAAGCTACCATGTAACCCGCCCATAAGTGAACTCAGACTCAACTCAACGAGCTCGGGTGTTCGCATCCATAAGTGAACTCGGACTCAACTCAACTCAACGAGCTCGGATGCCTAGCTACATCTCTCGAACTCGGACTCAACTCAACGAGTTTGGACATTTGCATCCATAAGTGAACTCGGACTCAACTCAACGAGTTCGGATGCTCAACCATCCTAGTGACATGTCACTTGTATCCTAATCTATTCCTAAGGTTCAAACGAGCTTTTTTTTCCTCGATCTCACATTTGCCGTCTTCCATGGAATATCGGAACCGATACTTCGGTGATAGTTCATACTCATCAAGTAATTCACATAATTACATATTATTCAACAATAACCACAAAGCATAATATTTCATGATAATAATCAGCATCATATCATACAAACAACATTAAATTGCTTAAAATGACAATTATGTTACTACATTTACACATGAACTTACCTCGTATGCGAAAATGGTTACTTTTACCATTTCGTCCACAACTTGGTATTTTCCCCATTTTAGCCTGAATTTCAGTTTTTCTTGCTCTATCATTTACAATATAGTCTAATTAGGACTCACATTATTCAAATTGACCCCAAATCATATTTTGGAAAAATTACAATTTTGCCCCTAAACTTTTGCATATTTACACTTTTGCCCCAAAGCTCGTAAATTAAAATTCAGCCTATTTTCTTATGTTTTATGACATGCTGATCATTTTTCCCTTCTATGGAAACATCAAATTCTCACTCTAACATGTACTTATGACTATTAGGTATTTTTACCGATTAAGCCCTTTTGCTCGTTTTCACTTAAAACCGAGTAGCACAAGTTGTCTAACATAATTTAAAACCTCATATTCTATCATAAAACACCAAAATACACAAATTTCACCTATGGGTATTTTTCCAAATATAAACCCTAGGTTAAATTATTGCTAGCATAAGCTAAATCGAGTTACCGGGACTCCAAAAATGTAAAAATCATTAAAAACGAGGCTAGAACGGACTTACAATCGAGCTTGGAAGCTTGAAAAACCCTAGCCATGGTTTCTCCTTGCTATATTCGGCCATGGGGTTGAAGATGAGCAAAATTGGCTTTTAATTTTGTATTTTAATTCATTTTACCCCTAAATGACCAAAATGCCCTTACTACTAAACTTTCCAAAAATTCCATCCATGTCCAATTTTTGTCCATAGACTTAGAAATTGGTAAAATTTCTATTTAAGACCTCCAAATTAATATTTCAAAACAATTTCATACTAGAAACTTCTAGAATGCAAGTTTTACAAATTATTCGATTTAGTCCCTAATTTCAATTTAAGCACTTTATGCATAAAATTTCTTCACGAAATTTTCACACAATCATGCAATCATATCATAGAACTCAAAATAATCATAAAATAATTATTTCTATCTCGGATTTTGTGGTCACAAAACCACTATTCCGACTAGGCCTAAAATTAGGATATTACATACAGGACCTCATTAATTTTGGGAAATCATATATCCATCGATTTTCCATTTATTCAACTGGGTTTAAACATTTTTCAAGCATTTTCGGGCATGTGATTATTTCATACATCCATAACTTTCATATAATTCAAGTAAACACATTCCACATTCATTTCAAGCATATAAGTAACATTTTCATTGTTCATCCTTTATCATCTATCAGGCATTATAATTTAATTTAAACATTTTTATTTATCGAGCTTGATCGGAGACGTAATCATTTCACATATTTATGACTTTCATACAATTTACATAAACAAAATCAATGCAAACATGTAAATAAACACAATTTAGTTACACGAACTTACCTCGACAAAGGTTCGTGTACAAACATCTACTAATCGTTCTAACTCCGAATTTGGTCTATTTGGATCTATACGAGTATATTTAACATCAAATTCATACATCTCTTATACATTTGGACTCAATTTACATTCTAGGCAAAATTACCATTTTGCCCTTAACTTTTCCATAAATTCTCATTTCGTCCCTAGGCTTGGAAAATAAAATTTGTGCAATTTACTCTCTATTCCAAGCCTAACCAAAATCCCATTACAAACTATACAGCACAAGTATTCATAAAAATTCAGCATTTTTATTCAATTTCACAACTTTACATTTTAGTCCCTAAATCATGTTTTCATCAAAAATCACATTATAAAAGTTGTTTATCTATCAACTTTACATTTTCCATACTTTGATAACTTCTCAAATTGATCCCCCAAATAGATGGATTAGACTATCCCAGTTTCAGAAATATAAAAATTACTAAAAACGGGCTTGATTACTTACCCAAATAAGCTTGATAAGTCTTCTTCCTCTCTCCTAGGTTTTCCATGGAAATATTTGCAGAAGTTGATATGGAATTGTTTTCTTTTTCATTGAATTAAATATTCATTTAATAACTTTTCATCTTTTCAATTTAGTCCTTAGGCTTTTTTTATTTTTCCATGGATGAGTCATACCAAAATATCTACATATTTTCTTCAATGGTCTAATTATCATATAAGGACCTCAAGTTTTGAATTCCATAGCCATTTAATTCTTATAGCTACCAGAATTCAACTTTTTCATTTTATGCGATTTGGGCCTTCTCATAATCAAGCACATAATCAGTAAAATTTTCTTATCAAAATTTACACATGACATTTCTATCATATTACTGACCATGTAATAAAATAAAAATAAATTTTATTTTTGGCTCAGACTTGTGGTCCCGAGACCACTGTTCCGATTTCACTAAAATAGGGTTGTTACATTACATGTTTAGTAAGTTCGTATAACAGAAACTAAACTTACCAATCTCGTTTATTAAATCTAAGCATACAATATCATGTTTTCCATCAAATTAGAAAAAAATCCTAAATACATGCATTTAATCAAACATGTTAGTTACAAAATGTTCATATACATCAAGTAAACCTAGATGAGCTCATCATGCAATATTCTTTCAAGACATTATCATTTCATCTTATAATTCTCTCATCATGCTAAGAGTTTTGTTCGTTGAATCATTGAAATTCTGATGGATACTCAAGTAGTACACTCAAGGTGTACAATTCAATAACCCGTCAATTCTTATTCAAGAGTAGCTATTAGGACATTTAATTAGAGAACACACTTTCGAGCCAAATATTATAATTACAGGATTACCAGTCCAGGCTAAATCCTTTTTGTAACATATGCTCAGAAGAGCTCAATTAGGATTACCAGTCCAAGCTAAACCCTAATTGAAACATATGCTCGAGAGGGATTACATCAGGATTACCCATCCGGGCTAAATCTTATTTGTAATGAGGTCAATAAGATTACTCGTCTGAGCTAAATCCCATCACCAACAAATGCAGAACCTCATTCATTTTGGGAAAACACATATATTTATCGAAATTCAATATTCAAACGAGACTTTACACTTGTTCCAACATTTTCGAACATGTAATCATTTCACACATTTATAATATTCACATAAATATAAGTCAAATTCCATACAAAAACAACATTCCATTTAACATATTTACATGCTCGATTAAGTTACACGAACTTACCTCGACACTTGTTCACGTGTAAAATCTACTAACCAAAACCTTTTCTTTTCCTCAATCTAACCTCGAATTTATATTGTCTGGATCTATACAAATAACTTTAATCATCAATTTCATACACTTCATACTCATTTGGACTCAATTTACATCATAGGAAAAATTACCATTTTGCCCTTAACTTTTCCATAAATTCCAATTTCGTCCTTAGGCTTCGAAAATGAAATTTATGCAATTTACTCCCTATTACAAGCCTATCTGAAATTTCAAAGTAGAATTTATAGCATATGTTTTCTATAAATTTTAGAATTTTTCATCAATTTTCAAAACTTTACATTTTAGTCCCTAAATCATATTTTCATCAAAAATCACTTTGTAAAAGTTGTTTATCTATTAACAATCTTACATTTTCTACCATAAATTTTTAATTTTCAGTATATTCATCCATGACCTATTTTTTTTACTTTCATAACTTTTCAAATTGATCCCCCAAATAGATAGATTAAGCTATCCCAGTTTCAAAAATATCAAAATTACTAAAAACGAGACAAGGAAGCTTACCAAATTAAGCCATGAAAGTTTCATCTCTCTCTTCTAGGGTTTGCATGTATTTTAGATTGAAGATGACATAAAAATAAGATGATATCTTTTATCATCTTTTTAATTATTTAAATACTTTTCAATTTCCAATTTAGTCCTTGTCATTTTTCTATATTTCCATGGATGTGTTACCAAAATATCTACATACTTTTCTTTAATGGTCTAATTAGCATATAAGGACCTCTAATTTTGAATTCCATAGCTATTTAATCCTTATAGCTACTAGAATTCAACTTTTGCATTTTATGCAATTTAGTCCTTCTCGTAATTAAGCACATAATCAATAAAATTTTCTTATCAGAATTTTCACATGACATTTCCAACATATTACAAACCATGTAATAAAATAAAAATAAATTTTATTTTCGAATCGGATTTGCAGTCCCGGAACCACTGTTCCAATTTCACTAAAAAATGGGTTGTTACAACTCTCCCCCCTTAAGGATTTTCGTCCTCGAAAATCTTACCAATAAAAAGATTTGGATATTGCTTCCTCATCGTATCCTCTGGTTCCTAGGTAGCCTCTTAAATACTGTGTCATTGCCAAAGAACTTTTACTAAAACTACCTTTTTTGTTTCATAACTTTTTGTTTCCCGAGCTAAGATTTTGATCGGTTCTTCACTATATGTCATATCAGGTTGAATCTCTACCACTTTCGGAGAGATAACATGTGAAGGTTGGAATCAATATCGCCGTACCATAGACACATGAAAAGTATTATGGATCCGATCAAGTTCTGGTGGTAAAGCTAACTGATATACAACCGGTCCAATTCTTTCTATAATCTCATATGGTCCAATGAACCGTGGACTTTGTTTTCCTTTACGTCAAAACCGAAAAACTTTCTTCCAAGGTGATACTTTTAAGTGTACTTTGTCACTGACTTGAAATTCTATTTCCTTTCATTTCAGATTAGCATAACACTTTTGACTATCAGAGGCTGCTTTCAAACTATCCCGAATTACTTTCACTTTTTCCTCGGTTTCATGGACTAAGTCAACTCTATGTAACTTTTTCTCACTGAGTTCTATCCAATACAATGGAGTTCTACATTTGCGATCATACAAAGCTTCATACGGTGCCATTTTAATGTTGGACTGATAACTGTTCTTGTATGCAATTCAACTAAAGGCAAATACTTTTCTCAGTTACTTTCAAACTTAAGTATACAACACTGAAGCATATCTTCTAAGATCTGTATTACATGTTCAGATTGACCATCTGTCTGTGGATGAAATGCAGTGCTAAAGTGCAACTGAGAACCCAAAGCTTCTTGCAATTTGTTCCCGAATCGAGATGTACACCGAGGGTCTCTATCTGAAATAATGGAGATAGGCACTCCATGCAATCTGACAATCTAAGAGACATATAATTCAGCCAATCTGTCCAAAGAATAACCCATATGTATTGAAATAAAGTGTACAGACTTTGTCAACCGATCAACAATCACCCAAACGACATCTTTCTTCTTTGGAGATAGGGGTAATCCCGATACAAAATCCATGGTAATTCTTTCCCATTTCCATTCTCGTATCGTAACTGACTGTAATAGTCAAGAAGGTAACTTATGTTCTTCTTTTACTTGTTGACATATCAAACATTTAGACACAAACTTAGAAATATCCCGTTTCATTCCTGGCCACTAGTACATCTTTTTCAGATCATTATACATTTTATTACTACCAAGATGGATAGACATGTTACCATTGTGAACTTCATTCAAAATCTTCTGTACTAGTTCTGAACCTTTCAGTACACATACTCCGCCTCTGAATAACAAACAACCGTTAGTCCTGATCTGAAATTCTGAGTCAAGAGTCGATTCACTTTGTATTCTTTTTGCTTGCAACTTACTATCATTTTTCTGGGCTTCAGAAATCTGCTACAAAATGTTGGTCTAGCTTTTAACTCTGCTATAATTGAACAATCATCAGATAATGACAACCGAGTATTCTTAGCTTGCAAGAAAAATAGGGGTTTTCTGCTCAGAGCATCAGCAACCACATTGGCTTTTCCCGGATGATAATCAGTAACCAGATCATAATCTTTCAATAACTCAAGCCACCTATGCTATCTCAAATTCAAATCTTTTTGTGACATAAAATATTTTAGACTTTTATGATTAGTGAATATGTGACATTTTTCACCAAATAGGTAATGCCACCAAATTTTCAATGCAAACACTATGGCTGCTAATTTAAGATCATGTGTCGGGTAGTTTCTTTCATGTGGTTTTAGCTATCTTGAAGTATAGGCAACTATTTTACCTTCATGCATCAAAACACAACCTAAACCATTCAATGACGCGTCACTATAAACTATAAATTCCTCACTCGATTCTGGCTGAACTAATACTGGAGCTTCTGTCAATAAAGCTTTTAATCTGTCAAAACTCTGCTAACATTTATCAGTACACTCAAATTTCACATCTTTTTGCAATAGACGGGTCATCGAAGAATCTATCATTGAAAAAATTTTCATAAACCTCTGATAATATCCAGCTAGTCCCAGAA
This sequence comes from Gossypium hirsutum, assembly GCF_007990345.1. Taxonomy (NCBI): domain Eukaryota; kingdom Viridiplantae; phylum Streptophyta; class Magnoliopsida; order Malvales; family Malvaceae; genus Gossypium; species Gossypium hirsutum. The sequence goes on along the minus strand of NC_053429.1, from coordinate 92,762,523 downwards.
AACTTCAGACTTCAGACACATTCTTTGGTGGCTTTGAATTAACAATGGTTAAAATTTTATTGGGTCCACCTTGATACCTTCAGCAGATACTAAATGTAACGGCCCAAAACCCAGCCTAGAAGTTTAGATAGAATCCTGGAGGTTACATTTGCCACCAAAAGTGGCAGAAACAAAAACTGTAATTTAAACCAAGATTTGTTCATTATGTTTGAAACAATGTTAAATCAGCATCAAACATTCAGAAATAAATCCATAGTTTCTAAATTTCAGTCCACAGTTTGTATAATCATCTTACAAATCGACTTAAAGTTTAAAGTATAATACTTATGAGATTTTACTTAAATTGAACCAAACCATATCTATTTGAGACCTCTGGTACGCCGACTCCAACTCCAAAATATGGAAAGTACCGAAAAGGAAAGACACTACAGAGATGAGCTACGCCAGTTGAGTGTGAGTCTGAAACATGAACAGACGACAACAGACGAAGTGTTGCAATAAATACTTCAGACAAGCATGTGCATAAAAATATCACTTACGAAAGTCTTAATTGGTATATCAAATACAATAACAAACCACAAAAATGATTTTCAGTCATACGCAATCATCAGATCAAATTACATGGCATTAACTATATTGTCAAGAACCAGAAGTTCACACAAACATACAGAATGTCATGACAAACAAACGTATATTCAGATGCGAACCAATGTATAAGTTCAAATCCCACCCCACCAACTAAACACCACTTCGTCCATCCAGCACACCACATAAGGGCTATGGTAGGCTTGTCCACCATACACACCACATAAAACCATAATAGGTTCATCCACCCAACACATTACAAGGTGGAACTATGCCACTTGAGTAAGTGTATACAACTGAGCTTATATACGTATAAGATAGTGTGGTAAATCGCTATACAAAAGTATTAAAGCTAAAATTGCTAAGTCTGTTTTCCTTTTCTTCATAACCAGATCCAAAATTTTCATGCTATGCAACAATGCACACATTACGCAGACATTATACAGAAGTGAACATTAACAGCTCCAGTTGAACAGATTCAGATTTGATTACACTTGTATTCTAATAATCAGTTATGACAACAATAATAAACTCATTATTATTTATCTTATAAACGAGAAAAAAATTAAAGCCCATAAACGCACATATATATACAAACCAAACTGAATCGAGTCTTAAACACACTTACCAAGGCTTGAACGAGGTTCGGATGACACAAAAACATAAAATAGACAATTTATGACTCAAAACAAAAGTTCTGCAAAATAGGGCCGCATGGCCGTGTGGATGTGCCCAGGCGGTGTGGGGGTTTACACGCCTATGTGAAGGCCACACACACCCATGTGGACGGGACATATGCCAGTGTGAGCAGCCCGTGTAACTCACTGTCCAAAAATGCCAAAAATAAAAAGCAGAGGAGATACTGCCATGTGGAGATCTCACACACCGTGTGGGACACATGCCCGTGTGGCCAGGCTGTGTGGCACCAAAATTAGCCCAAGAACCCTAATTCCCAATTTCACATGACCGTGTAAGTCACCCATGTGGGGCACACGCCCGTGTGGCCACCCATGTGGTAACGAAACCACACTGAAACAGCCTAAAATTCATGATTTTGATTTCGAGACGATTCCCAACACTTGATAACCCAGAATTATGCCAAAACATACAAAATTCCATAAAATTTAGTAGCAATATGATACTTAAAATAATCAATTCCATAAACACACAAGACACTATCAATTTTCACTGCAATTCTATATCGAAGTTAAATGTTTTAGAGCACACACTTTAGAATGCGATATCAAGTAGCCTTAGAGAAAACGAAAAGCACAAAGACGATCTCCTTTGACAGAGCAATAAATAAATTGTGCAAAACAGAAGAAGGAAAAAAAATGCAATTAAAATTGGAAAGAACAAAAAAAGGGGAATGATGGGGAAGAAAAAGAAAAGTAAAAGAATTCCAGAACATAAACTTTATTTTTCCATTAAAAAGTTAACTTCCCTTTTTAAGACAAAATAAAATACCATAAAAATAATTAAATAACAAAAACATTAACAGGGACTCGAACACGATAACTAGAGATACACTAACACACAACTAGCACCAGACCAGTAGGCCCATTCTAACATTAAAACGCGAAATTAAACCCAAATGTTCAACCCACTCATTGACCTTAACCACAAACCTTCAAACTTCTAACCCCAGGTTCCGAGATGTTACACTATATGCCTAAGAAATCTAACTTCCCGTATCCAAAATTCACATTTACTAAATGGTCAAATGAACCACATCGATAACAAGCTCCACTTCCCAAACGGCATTCCCCAAAAAGAATTTTGTTACAATATTTTTATTTCGGTTTGGGATTACCAACACTCCATACTAGTCACATTGGAGATGAAGACCTCGGGTTAGAACGTTGAGAGCCCCGCTCTCTTTCGAAATATCCAGTAGAGGTGGTAACACGATCATAATACTTTTTTTTATTTTCTTAGAAGCAGATGACTGTAACTTACTCATAATCCTTTTTCCAGAAACCTGAGCCTCTTTTTCAGCATGTTTCTTTTTGTTACTCAATTCCTCAACTTTGTGTGCTCGACAGACTAACACCACAAATTCCCTTATTTTGGGAATTCCAATCAATAACTTGATATCTTCATTTAAACCCTCTTCAAAGTGTTTAGACATCTCAGCCTCAGATTGGACCTATTCTCTGGCATATTTACTCAGTCGAACAAATTCTTATTCATATTCGGATACAGTCACACTTCCCTGTTTAAGCTCTAAAAATTCTTTCTTTTTCTGATCCATAAATCTCTGGCTAACATATTTCTTTCTGAATTTAGCCTGGAAGAATTCCCATGCAGCGTTCTCTCTCGGCACAACTGAAGTTATGGTATTCCACCAATGATAAGCTGTATCTTTCAGTAAAGATACTGTACATTGCAGACATTCGGCAGGTGTACAGGATAATTCATCAAAAACCTGAATGGTGTTTCCCAACCAAAATTCATCCCTTTCCGGATCATCATCCGCAGTAGCTCTAAATTCTTCTGCCTCATGCTTACAAATTTTATCTATCGGAGGCTTAACCTGATCTAGCGGGTTCAATACCTTATGGTACCTCAGGAACCAGTTGAGGAGTAGGTGGGGGAGGTCATTGTACTGTGGGGTTTGTTCTTAATATTCGGTAAACCATTCATTTATCAATTGAAAGAAGGCTTGTTTTGCCTCCTCACTTCAGCCCTCAGATACGTGCCTTTCACTACCAATTGCAGATGCAACTCTTTGAACTAAAGCTGAAGCATTGCTCCCAACTTTCTCAGATTCAGTTGTAGCTTGGTTGGATGACATTACAATATGAAAAACAAATTTAAAATGACCAGGAGACATCACACTATCATGAATTATATAATGGCATTTATAGATAATCTCATGTTTGCTATATTAAATCTGAGAATTGGCTAAACTGTAGCTCTGATACTACTAAATGTAACACCCTTTAGCCCATATTTGTCACTGGAATAGGGTTTGGAGCATTAGCAAAACTTTCAAAACATTTTTCAGATAATTCACGTAAATTCCTATTCATTAATTGAGATTATTGATAATGTCCCTTAAATGGACCCTCGTGGACCAATATAAACATTAAAATCAAATCGAGATTTAATCGAAAACTCTAAGAATTTTTCACGACATTTCAAAAATTTTCTAAGTCACAGGGCTCACAAGCCCGTGTGGTCCAAGGGACACGCCTGCGTGACCTTAGGACACACCTATGTTGAAGACTGTGTACGACCCAGTGTAACTCTCTATCTTGTGCACACGGCCATGCCACACGCCCGTGTGCTAGGCCGTGTGGTTAATTAAATTCTTTCGAAATTAAGTGAAAGTTTCACACAGCCAAGACACATGCCCGTGTTCTAGGCCGTGTAGCACACATGGTTGAGACACATGCCCATGTCTCTACTCATGTACTCAATTTTGAGCATTCTTTTTTCCCGAATTTTAGGTGCAAGGGACACATGGCCCAACCGCACGCTCATGAACCAGGCCAGGTGTCACACACGGTCTAGACACACGCCCGTGCGTCTCCCGGTATGGACAAAATAAAGCCATTTCTAGCTTCATTTCTCACCCAAAATTACACCAATGACCTACACTTAAAACTCATATCTAATACCAGCCAATTCAAGCATTCAAATTAAGCAAATTTCATCATTCAACAAGGCATATCATTACATGCATACATGTTTATAACCTTACCTTGGTATATTCCATATGTTAGGCATAATTTGAACTAACATGCATATAGCTACCATAGTATGACATTACAAGTATGTCAGAAAACAATCATTACTAGCCATTCCAATAGCTAGATTACAAACCATATATTTAAGCCATCTATGGCCATGTTATACATGTCATTATACCAAAATGATTTTACTATATATACCCAAAATAAGCTAGTGGATAGTATGATGATGCTCCAATGATCTCCAACCTTTGCGAGCTTCCGAGCACTATAAAATAGGGGAAAATAAAACGGAGTAAGCATTACAGGCTTAGTAAGTTCGTATAACTGAAACTAAACTTAGCAATCCCGTTTATTAAATCTAAGCATACAATATCATGTTTTCCATCAACTTAGCAAAATTTCCTAAACACATGCATTCAATCACATGTTAGTCACCAAATGTTCATATACATCAAGTAAACATAAATGAGCTCATCATGCAATATTCCTTAAAGACATTATCATTTCATCTTATAATTCTCTCATAATGCCAAGAGTTTTGCTCGTTGAGTTATTGAAATTTTGATGGATACTCAAGTAGTACACTCAAGGTGTACAATTCAATAACCCGTCAATTCTTATTCAAGAGTACCCATTAGGGCATTTAATCAGAGAAGACACTCTCGAGCCACATATCATAATTATAGGATTACCAGTCTAGGCTAAATCCTTTTTGTAATGTATGCTCAGAAGAGCTTAATTAGGATTACCAGTTCAGGCTAAATCCTAATTGAAACATATGCTCGAGAGGGATTATATCAGGATTACCCATCCAGGCTAAATCCTATCTGTAATGAGGTCAATAGGATTACTCGTTCGAGCTAAATCCCGTCAGCAACAAATGCAAGACCTTATTCATTTCGAGAAAGCACATATATTCATTGGATTTCAATATTCAAACGAGACTTTACACTTGTTCCAACATTTTCGAACATGTAATCATTTTACACATTTATAATATTCACATAAATATAAGTCACATTCCATAGAAACACAACATTCCATTTCACATATTTACATGCTTAATTAAGTTACACGAACTTACCTTAGCACTTGTTCGCGTGTAAAATCTACTAATCTGAAACCTTTTTTGTAACGTCCCTTACCCGTGTTCAATGCCAAATAGAGTACGGGGCATTACTGGAACATACACATGCAATCGTACAAAATCGAGGCATAATTTTTACATCCAAATTAAACTTTTCAATTTTCATCACTATGTCCCTGATATGGATCTACGAGGTCCAAAACATACTATGGAAGCGGTCCGGGACTAAACCAAGAATTTTGGAAAACATTGGAAAATTTTTTAAAAATAAGGGCATACGCCTGTGTCCAAGGTCGTGTCCTTCACACAACCATTCACATGCCTCATTTTCCATACTTTGTCATTACACACTCATTCAACCAACTCATGCCTCTCACAAAAACCATCATCATAACATATAACTTAACTCATATTAGCCGACATTGATGGCCTTATACAAAATGAGTTATCAAATATTAAAGGCTAACATTTTAGGCCAAATCAATTATGGCATATAACAAAATAACCAAGTCCTCTGTACATGCCATAGTTCAAAATATGGATTTAAAAATACCAAAAGAATGATGATAGTGTGGATGGATCTCTGACGATCTCTGTACCTCGAACTAGCTTGGTGACACTATAAAACAAGGGAAAAGAGAGGGGAGTAAGCATATAGCTTAGTAAGTACGTATGTAAATAATAAGCAAATTATTAACATGCTTTTATAAATCCTCAAAATATGATTTCAAAATAATACAATCATAACTACACATAGATCCACTATTTACTCAAGTTCAAAACAAGCTGTCTATTCGATTCATAGCCACTAAATTATTTATATCTGGAGCTATGGAACTTCAAATTAAGATTTGCTAATTTTTACAAAAACTAGACTCGCATATATTCTTACCATAAAATTTTCAAAATTTTTGGTTAAGTTAATAAGTACATTTTATTCTTGAAAGTCACCCCTATTTCACTATTCGATAGTTCTGACCCCTCCTCACAAAAAAATTAATTATGTCCTCATACGAGATTCGGATGATGTTTCTGTTTGTTTCTTCTAAAAATAGACTCATTAAGGATTTTAAGCATAAAAATTATAACCCATAAATATTTGTGTACAATTTTTAATGATTTTCCCAAATCAAAATAGGGGATTCTGAAATCATTCTAACTTTGTCTCACAAAAATTCAAATATCTCATAATATGAAATTCTTTTGCTTACACCGTTTCCTTGATATGAAAATATACTCAATAATATTTACTTGCATATCCTATTCAACCTCTAATTCGATTTCCACCACTGTTGGTGATTTTTCAAAGTCACACAACTGCTATTGTCCAAAACTGTTTTATTACTAAATTTCAATTTTCATGTTTTCTTTGTAGTAACTTTCATTGTAACACTTATTCCTTATCAATCTTACCAAAGTTCGATCACATATCGAGGAAATTTCTCATAAGTTTACACATACATACCTGCAGTTATTCATCACATAATCACATTCAATTACACCTAGTCATTTCCTGTTGAACACATCGGAATAATAACGGATACCCGGTGGCCTGCACATAGTACCACCCTTGTAGTCAAAGCTACCTTCTTCACAAAGTGGCCTTCACATAGTACCACACTTGAGTCACTAGTGACATGTCACTTGTATCCTATTTTGTTCCTAATGTTCAATCGTGAAATTTCTTACTTTTCAATACTTGTAAATTTCATTCAATATTCAGCCACATTTCATAAAGCATAAGAAAATGTGATAACATAAGTAAAAACGATGCATTATTTACATACAAACTTACCTCGGTGCAAAATATGACGAATTTATAATTTAGTCCACAACCTTTTCTTTTCCCTGATCAAGGTCAATTTGTCGTCTTTCTTGATCTATAATAACACGTTTAACTCATTTAATACTCATTTAGTCCAAAAATCACACTCTAGAAAAATTACATTTTTTCCCTTAAAGTGTGACAGCTCTAATTTGACCCTAGTAGGGAAGTGGTTTCGGGACCACAAAACTGAGTCACAAAATTATTTAAATGCTCTTTTCTATGTTTATTATATGTCAAGTATCATGTGTGAAAGTATCATGTCTAAATTTTTCATTTGAATGTGAAATTATGAAAAAGGACTTATGTGATAAAATTGAAGAATGTGTTAGGAAGAAATGAGGTGACTGAATAATGCATGGCTTATTAAAAGGGAGGACTTGCATGTCAAATTGTCCAATTTAAAGTTAGTGGCCAGCCATGATGATGATGATGATTTGTAATATATGCATTTTATATATATAAGAAATATAATAATTAAATGTTTTATAATAAACATAAGAAATTAATAAAAGAAAAGAAAGCCATACATCCTTTCCTTGTTCTTGCCGAATGTTTGAGAAAGAAAGAAGAAATATGCTTTGAGGATTTCGGCAATGTAGCAAGCTAAAAATTTAAGGTAAATTTCATGTAGTTTTTGTTAATTTTTAATAGATGTGTGATCGTTGTTTAATTAGTGTTAAAGCCCATGTTGAATTTTTTATTTCGGTTGAGGTATGTGCATTCTGTCATAGAGGAAATTGAATAAAATTTGGTTGTTTGTCTTAATTAAGGAGAGAAATTTATGAATCTATAATTATAAATGACTAAATGGTAAAATAATGAGTTGGAGGGACTTGTATGTGAAGAGATGGCATTCGGTTAAGAGTATCTTTGACAAATTTGGTTCTTGTTATTTTGCATGAACTTAGATTAATTTGTAAGGACTTGAAAATACTAAGGAATATTCGGATGAAGTGAAATAGATAGAATGTTGAGTAATTACATGTTAAGGATGTTAAGGCTTAATTGTTAATGTCCGAATTCTATGAAGGGGCTGTTATGCGAATTAATTTTAAGTTGTGTTATTTTATATATATAATATATAATATATGGGGTAATGTTAAGTGGATCAATTGATCGATTAAATAGTTGCTTTACTTTAATTCAAGCTCAAGACCCAAAGAACCGAGATTTGGATCGGGAAAGGTGAAGTTAGCCGAGTAGTCGACACTATTGTATGAAGTTGTTGAGGTAAGTTCTTAAGTAATTTAAATTCAATTCAGTATGCTTAGAATTTAAATAAACATAGTAAGGTAAAATGCTTGATTATATAGATGTATAAATATAATGTGATGGATATATGTTTGGAGAAATGATTAGAGTCGAATGTGGGTAAATTATTAATCCAAAATAGACATAGAAATATAATGTGCTGCATGTGTGTTTGAATAAATAAATTGAGTCGAATGTGGCTATATTTTTTGAATTGAAATAGACATTGAGACAAGGTGCTGAAGCTATTTTCAAATGAAAGGATTGATGAAATTGATGTGTATCAAAGTAGTTGTGTTATGACTCATTCTATGTGTAATATTAGCAATGAGCTAAGTAGTGAATGATTGTAACATCGGGCTAAAAGCCTAGCAGGCATATTGCCGGTGATATGATTCAGGTTATAATTCTAGCAGGCTACATGCTGGTATGATTTTTCGTGACTAAGAATTGATGTGTTATTGAACAAGTTAAAAATGAGTGTAAAGCCAAGTATGAGTTAAATTGTTATTAATTCGTAATAAGGTACACATGTGAATAGTTATGAGAATTTTGTATGTAATTTATGATTTAATGATGGCTATGATTTAAATGATATTGATTTGGTATATCCAATTGAAGTATAAGTTATGAAAGTATGAAAGAACAGGTGAATTGTTTATCGAAATGTGATATTCGGGCCTCGGCCTAGCAAGCTTTAAGCTGGTGAATAATATTATCGGGCTTCGAGCCTGGCAGGCTATAATGCCGATGAGATAATATCGGGCTTCGGGCCTAGCAGACTATAATGCCGGTGAAATGATATTGGGCTTCAAGCCTAGCAGGCAAAATGCTGGTGAATGAGTTCAGACTTAAAGTCTAGTAGGCTTCGTGCCGGTGATGAATTCGGGTTTAAAACCTAGCAGGCTAAATGCCGGTGATTTGATAAAAGTCTAAGACTATGAGACCTTGTGTTAAATCGGAAATTGAATTTGCTCAATATATTAAGTTGGCTAGGTATGTGATATATACTTATACATGTTAGATCGATTGGAATTGAATCATGAATGTGAAATGAGAAGCATATGTGAAAATGTCATATGTGTATGTGTGTATTCGGTCATGGTGAAAGGTTATATGAATTATGTGAACTACCATTTAGATATGAATGACGAAAGCAACTGTGGTTATGAAATGGTACAATGGTTGAATTCGGTTGAATTAAAGTTGACACTGAAGTATTTAAATGCCTATGTCACATATGTGAGTAAAGGTAAAACCATAGTAAATTATCGATAAGGGTGGGCTATGTGCGGAACCATCTTATAATTACTAATTTGAATGGTTGTGTGCGAATCATTGAGCATGATGTATTGTATTGATATTATGCTTAAGTGAAATTATAGATATGTGATGAAATTGATTGGTGATATACATGTTTAAATAATATGAATGCAAAGAATGTGTGAAAGAGTAAATTTGTAATAAATCTGCTTGGGACAGCAGCAGTAATGTGATTTTGGAAAATCACCATAAATTGTGAGAGTTGAGTTAGAAGCTGAATAAATTATGTAATTAAAGCTTAATGAGTCTAGTTTCTTATAAAAGAAACCGTGCAAGCAAAAGAATTTCTGATAATGAGATATTTGAAGTGGCGTGGGATAGAGTTAAATGACTTCGGGGTCCCCTATTCTGGTTTTAGAAAATCATTATAATTTGTACAAAAATGGTTATAAGATAAAATTTATATTCTTATACTCCTTTATTATTCTAGTTTCAAATGAAATCAGCGAGAACATATTTTGAATTCTGTACAATGAGAAATTTGATTCGTAGTGAAGAGTGGTCAGATTAGTCAAACTGTGAAACAAGGGAAATTTTGAAGAAAAATCTGGTATTGATTTGCCAAACTAAAAATTCTGAAAATTTTATGGATAAAATATATATGAGTCTATTTTCAGGAAATATTAACGGCAATTTATTTGGAGTTTCGTAGCTCCAGTTATAAATAGTTTAGTGACTGTTGCTCAGGAAGACAACTTGTAGTGAATTTGTGATTATGTTGTAAACATTGATAAAACTTGTTAATGAGTTGCTTATTGTTTTCTTATGAACTTACTAAGCGTAAAGCTTACTTCCCTTTTCTTTCCCATATTCCCTAGGGTTGCCAGGTTAGCTCGGGTTGGAGGCCGTCAGAGATATTATCACATAGTCGAGTCTACGCTATCGGCGTAAATAAATCTTAGTGTTTCGAGTCTATGGCATGTATAGGGTTATAAAGTTGAGTATGTAATATTATGATTAAGCCCAATACTTTGGCTTGTTATTAAGGTAGTTTGATTATTCATATGCTTGTATGTTATTATCTCCTGTGATGTGGTTTATAGCATGTATATTTAGAATTTGAATTGTGATTCATTGTTGAGTAAGTAAATGATAGAAGACTAAGATATTGGTAAATATTTAACAATACCTCATGAATGTTTTGGGGCCTTGTAAACATGATTAAAGGATAATATACGCGTGTATGAAAAGTTTAAAATTGATCAAAAATTTTTACGGCCTGGTTTTATATAAATGGTTGAGTTTAAATCTGGTAGCACCTCGAACCCTGTTCCGGCGAGGGATACCGGCGAAGGGTGTTACATAAAGTTTCACATATTTACAATTTTGCCCCTAGGCTCGTAAGATGAAAAGCACTTATTTTTCTCAAATCCTAAGCCTACCCGATTCATATTGCCTCTTATAGCAGCTCACATTTTTCACTAAATCACATTTTCTACACATAATTTTCAACTTTTACAAATAGGTCCTTTTAAGCAAATTCATCAAAAATCACTTAGTAAAAGTTGTTTATCACACCCCAAACTTTCATATTATTCCATAAAACATCAAAACACATGCATATCATCCATGGGTAAATTTTTAAACACAAACCCTAGCTCAAAATAATTGTGGAAATAGCTAAACCGAGATACGAGGATCTAAAAAATGTAAAGAACATTAAAAACGGGGCCAGGATGCACTTACAATCGAGCTTGGAAGCTTGAAAAACCCTAGCTATGTCTTCCTCATGTGAAATTTGGCCAGGGGTTGAAGATAGACAAAAATTGGGTTTTAATTTTGTTTTTAATACATTTTAATTACCAAATGACCAAATTACCCTTAAAGAAAACATTAGAAATATACCAAACCATGTCCATTTTTGTCCACCAACTTAACCAATGGTCTAATTACCATTTAAAGACCTCCAATTTAAAATTTCATAACAATTGGACACCTCTAAGATGTAGAACTCAACTTTTTCACTTTTTACAATTTAGTCATTTTGACTAAATTGATTGCCCAAACGTCGAAATTTTCGAATGAACATTTCACAAAATCGTTTTGTAAAATTTTAGACTATAAAAATATAATAAAAGTGAACTTTACTACGTCGGATTTGTGGTCCCGAGACCCCTGTTCCGGCTAGACCCAAAATCAGGCTGTTATAATTTCCTTTCCTTAGTCGAACCTCAAATTTGTATTGTCCATATTTATATAAATAACTTTAATCACCAATTTCATACATTTCATACTCATTTGGACTCAATTTACGTCCAAGGAAAAATTACCATTTTTCCCCGAACTTTTCCATAAATTTTAATTTCATCCTTTGGCTCGAAAAATGAAATTTATGCAATTTACTCCCACTTCCAAGCCTAACCAAAATTTCAAAGTAGAATTTACAGCACATATTTTCTATAAATTTCATAATTTTTCATCAATTTTCACAGCTTTACATTTTTAGTTCCTAAATAATGTTTCCATCAAAAATCAATTTGTAAAAGTTGTTTATCTATTAACAATCTTTCATTTTCTACCATAAATTTTTAATTTTCAGCATATTCATCAATGATCCATTTTCCATACTTTGATAACTTTTCAAATTGATCCCCCAAATAGATAGATTAAGCTATCCCAGTTTCAAAAATATCAAAATTACTAAAAACGGGACAAGGAAACTTACCCAATTAAGCCATGAAATTTTTTCTCTCTCTCCTAGGGTTTCCATGTATTTTAGGTTGAAGATGACATAAAAATAAGATGATATCTTTTATCATCTTTTTAATTAATTAAATATTTTTAATTTCCAATTTAGTCATTGCCTTTTTTCAATATTTCCATGGATGAGTCACCAAAATATCTACAGACTTTTCTTTAATGGTCTAATTATCATATAAGGACCTCTAATTTTGAATTACATAGCTATTTAATCCTTATAGCTACTAGAATTCAACTTTTTCATTTTATACGATTTAGTCCTCGTAATTAAGCACATAATCAATAAAATTTTCTTATCAAAATTTTCACTTGACATTTCTAACATATTATGGACCATGAAATAAAATAAAAATAAATTTTATTTTCAGATCGGATTTGTGGTCCCAAAACCATTGTTCTAATTTCACTGAAAAATGGGATGTTACAAAGGAATTGCAAGTAATCGAAAGAAAATGAAGACTACTACTGGAGCTGTTAATATTGTACTAAGTAGTGAAGATTAGGGCAACCTAGTAAGGGAACTTCGCCGACAGAAAGGAAAGAATCTTGCTGCAACATCTAGTGATGTGGCGACCATTGTTATAGTTTCTCCTATAGTTCCTTACCCTCCTGTAACTCCACCTCCAACAAAACCCCCAACTGAAGATATATTTTGTAACACCTTACACCCGTACCCTACGCTGGGACAGAATACGAGGCGCTACAACTCTCAAGCACATGTAGTCAAACGTTTTTGAGTCATCAAGACTTGGTAAAATTTAAAACTTTTTTGGAACATGTCTAAACATCATTAACATGGACTCACGGACTCCAAACCTCCATCGGAACCCATTCAGGATCGATTCGGGTCCTTTAACAAACTCTAGAAGGATGACCTTAGAAAATAGGGCACACGCCCGTATGGAAAGGCAACACGCCCGTATGGCCATTAGGATATGGCCGTGCTAAAGGCCTGTATGGTTCACACGGCGTAAGCACGATGGGACACGTCCGTGACCAGAGCTCGTGTGAATTAAATTTTAATTTTGAACCTGCAAGGGTTTTCAACGACCTGACACACGCCCGTGTCCATGGCTCGTGTCCCTCACACGGCCATGGCACGTTCGTGTCTAAAAACCTTGACAGTCTATTTCTAATGTCAGCATCCAATTAGGGGTACACGGCAAAGGCACACACCCGTGGCCAGAGGTCGTGTCCTCCACATAGCCATGTCTCTACCCGTGTGTTTACAACCATGCATACTAACTTGAAATTTTTACGTGCAAGGGATACAAGGCCGGTAAACACGCCCATGGGGCTGGCCGTGTGTAACGCCCGTGTGGAAAAAAATAAGGCTATTTACCAAGCCTCTTTGCCACCCTTACTTATATTAACCTACACAAGATCAACCAAACCAATACAAGCATTACATATATTTAACCAAATCGGCCATAACCATTAGAAACTTGCATCAAATGCATATAATAACAATTAACATTAGCCAACTTTAATGGCCTATACAAAATGAATATCACATCCATCATATGAGCCAACACTTGTGGCTAAACTAACAAGACACTAAACTAAAGATTCGAGTCCCTATACATGCCAAAAATCAAATCATTTGAACTAGTTATACCAAAGATTCAAGTGATAGTGTGATCAATGCTTCTGACGCTTCTTGATCCCTGATACTAGCTTGACGGTATTATAAGAAAATGGAAAGGAAGGGAGTAAACATAAAGCATAGTAAACTCACATGCATATAATAAACAACATGACTCAATAGTTAAAATAAAACAAAGTTTCATAAGCTTAACCTTCTTATACACAGTTTTACCACCAGTACTTAACAAATTGAAATCTTTACTCAAGAGTTTTAAGTACATTCCTGTTCTAACTCTGAACAAAATTGCATAATTCCCATCATTGACTTAGCTGTTGAATAACTATCGACTTACCCGTTGAACACTAGGAATATCATTGGATACTCGGAAAACATACGCATATCACACCATATGTGACTACATGCTACCTTATTTAACACATCACATATTGCTTGTTCTCGAGCTAATCACAGGCTTGCTCACACAAGCTGACAGTCAAGACATAACTACACGGGCTACTCACACAAGCTAACAGGTACCCGCAACACATGTCGGGCTACCCAGCCACTGGTAGAACGTACTTGACTAGCGCCCGGATTTATATAGTCACACATCACATATACAAATGAGTTCATAATCATATAGTTCCTAGTGACATGTCACATTGTATCCTAATCTATTCCTAAAGTTCAAATGGGACTTTTCTCGTATACTTACCTTCAACAAACTCGGTCACTTAGGCAATCGTATATTTCATGATAAAAGAGTTAACACATAATCCCGCATAATGACAAAATATTGTAAGTTACCTTCAAGGGTGGGAATTACAATTCATTTAACATTTAAGCATTTATACATTATACTCATTGCATTATTTACGTGTGAACTTACCTCGATACAAAATTTGTAAAAACGAGTCTAGTCCTCGTACACCTTGTCTTTTCCTCGGTAAATATCCCTTCCTCATTTTTCTTGATCTAAAATGATAAAAATTTCATTAGTTCAATCATCACATTAATTAAGACATTATATAGGCCACATTTTTGCAAAATAACTGTAAATTACAAAATTACGATTTTACCCCTTAGGTTCGTAAATCAATTTTCCTCAAATTTTCTCACTAATTAGGCCTAACCGAATTCTTTTTATACTAGAAACAGCCCACAATTCCAATTATTTCACACATTTACAACCTATTTTATAAACTTTACAAAATGGTCCCTTTAGGTGTTTTCATGAAAACTTCACAAAAATTGTTTATTTAACCACCATAACTTATTTTCTTCCATAATATTTCAGCAAATATCTCAAAAGCTTTCATGAAAAAACCCTAGAATTTCAATATTTTTGCAAAATAGTCCCCTCAATAGCTAAATTAAGCTTTAGGGGCTCCAAAAACATAAAAATTATCAACTAGGGTTACATAAATCACTTACTTTCAAAGATGGAGAGTGGCTAAAATTTCAAGCTTCCAAAGCCCCTCAATTTGCTGGTATTTTCGATGGGGAAGGAAATGAGAAGAAGATGATATCTTTTTCTCTTTCTTTTATATTTATTTTAATCAATTAAGTCACCAAACACACCTAATATTGACCTTTGACATCTCTTATCCCCCCATGGCTGGCCACTCTCCTAAAAAGGGTCTATTTGCCCTTTAAAGACCCCCAATTATGGTTTTCTCTAGCTATTTGATCTATCTATCAAGTAAAATGGAACTTTTACCCTTTATGCGATTTAGTCCTTTTTCGCGATTAAGCTTACAATCGCTAAAATTTGTTCATCAAAATTTTCATGCACTCATAAAATCATACTAAAACACATAAAATAATATTAAAATAATAAAAAGAATTTCTCAGCCTCAAATTTTTGGTCCTGAAACCACTGTTCCGATTAGTCCCAAATCGGGATGTTACATTTCTCCCCCCTTAGGGATTTTTGTCCCAAAAAATCTTACCAGTGAAAAGGTTTGGGTATTGATTTCTCATAGTCTTTTGAGGCTCCCAAGTGACCTCTTCAACCCCATGTCTATGCCATAGTACTTTCACAAGTGCTACACTTTTGTTTCTCAATTGTTTGATTTCCCGAGCCAGAATCTTGACCGGTTCCTCACCATAAGTTATATCTGGTTGAATTTCAACCTCAGTTTGTGAAATAACATGCAATGGATCTGATCGGTATCGGCGTAACATAGACGCATGGAACACATCGTGAATCTTCTCTAACTCAGACGGTAAGGCTAACTGATATACCACCGGCACTATCCTTTTAGTAACCTCATATGGTCCAATAAAACGTGGACTCAGTTTGCCCTTCCGACCGAACCTCAGAACTTTCTTCCATGGAGACACTTTCAAAAATACCTTATCATCAACTTGAAACTCGATCTCTTTCCACTTCAAATCAGCATAGGATTTCTGTCTATTCGAAGCGGCTTTTAAGCAATCACGGATTACTCTTACTTTTTCTTCGGTTTCCTTAACTAGATCGACTTCGTGAATCTGACTCTCTCTGAGTTCAGTCCAATACAAAGGCGTTCGGAACTTACGCCTGTACAAAGCCTCATAAGGCACCATTTCCAAACTCAACTGAAAACTGTTATTATAAGCAAATTCTACCAACGGCAAATACCTTTCCCAACTGCCTTGGAATTCTAGTACACAACATTGAAGCATATCTTCCAAAACTTGGATTACTCTCTCTGACTAAACATCGGTTTTGCAGATGAAAAGAGGTACTAAACTCAATCTTGTACCTTAAGCCTCTTGGAGCTTCTTCCAAAATCGCGATGTGAATCTCGGATCTCTATCTGATATGATTGACAAAGGTACTCCATGAAGTCTTACAATTTTAGAAACATACAACTTAGCTAACTTATCGAGTGAGTAGTCAGTGCGTAATGGAATAAAGTGAGCCGACTTAGTTAATCAATCCACCACGAACCAAATCGCATCTTTCTTTCTTGGTGATAACAGTAGTCCCGTTATGAAATCCATAGTAATCCGGTCCCATTTCCACTCGAGAATAGTCACAGGTTGAAGCAACCCAGAAGGTACTTGGTATTCGTCTTTCACTTGTTGACATATCAAGCATTTCGAAACAAACTTTGAGATATCCTTTTCCATACCCGGCCCCCAATACAGTCTTTTTAAATCATTTTACATTTTGGTACTTCCTGGATCGACTGACCAACGGCTACTATGTGCCTTGCTTAAGATCTTTTGAATCAGTTTGGTACCTTTAGGAACACAAATCCTATCTTGGAACATCAAGTATCCATCAAAATTAATCTGAAACTCTGTTTCTACACCCGATTCACATTAAACTCTTTTGGTTTGCAATTTGTTGTCACATTTCTGAGCTTCAAAGATTTCTTTAAAGAACATCGATCTAGCTCTTAATTCAGCTAAAATAGAGCTATCATCCAATAAAGCTAACTGAGTGTTCATAGCCTTTAATGCAAACAAGGATTTCCTACTCAGGGCATCGGCGACCACATTCGCCTTTCCCGAATGATAGTCAATCACTAACTCATAATCTTTTATCAACTCTAGCCACCTCTGTTGCTGCAAGTTTAACTCCTTTTGAGTCATCAAGTACTTTAGGCTTTTGTGATCGATGAATACCTGACATTTCTCACCATACAAATGGTGTCTCCAAATTTTTAATGCAAATACAATGGTGACTAGCTTCAAATCATGGGTCAAATAATTTTTTACATGTGGTTTCAGCTGCTTTGAGGCATAAGCTATCACCTTGCCTTTTGCATCAGTACACATCCGAGACCATTCAATGATATGTCACTATAAACTACAAATTCTTTGCCTGATTCAGGTTGAACTAAAACTAGGGCCTCAGTCAATAATGTTTTTAACATTTCAAAACTCTGTTGGCATTTTTCTGACCATTCGAATTTGACATCCTTCTATAACAACTTTGTCATTGGAGTAGCGATCATGGAAAATCCTTTAACAAACCTTCGGTAATAGCCGGCTAAGCCCAAAAAGCTTCTAACCTCAAATACATTCCTTGGAGGTTCCAATCTACAATGGTTGAGATCTAACTCGAATCAACTCAGATTCTATCACCAGATATGATATCTCC
This sequence comes from Gossypium hirsutum, assembly GCF_007990345.1. NCBI lineage: Eukaryota > Viridiplantae > Streptophyta > Magnoliopsida > Malvales > Malvaceae > Gossypium > Gossypium hirsutum. The sequence continues at coordinate 92,744,361 of NC_053429.1, read as the reverse complement.
CAGAAATCCGACTTCTTTGAGCCAAAACTCACTCTTACTAAATTTAGCATACAATTGCTTGTCTCTCAGAATCTGCAACACTGTCCTCAAGTGACTGGCATGTTCAAACTCACTACAAGAATAAATCAAAATATCGTCGATAAACACTACAACAAATTTATCCAAATAGGGTCAAAAGATACGGTTCATTATATCCATGAAAACCGCAAGGGCGTTTGTTAATTCAAAAGGCATCACTAAAAATTCGTAGTGACCATACCTCGTCCGAAATATAGCTTTCGACATGTCCGAGTCCTTAACTCTGAACTGATAGTAGCCGGACCTCAAGTCTATCTTGGAAAACACACTGGTTCCCTTTACTTGGTCAATAAATAGTCGATTCTTGGTGAAGGATACTTGTTCTTAACTATAACTTTGTTGAGTTGTCGGTAGTCTATACATAATCTCATCGATCCATCCTTTTTACTTGCTCAACTAACACATGTTTACCTAACAAGTTAGACACTTTGACCACAAATTCAATAGACTAAACTAGCATGTTCAAACTGGGTACCAATTTCATACAAATATATGAATGGGTGGACCCAGGGTCAATTAAAGCAACAACAGGTATATCATGGATAGAAATGGTACCCGTGATCACGTCATGAGATAAAGCCTCATCACGAGCGCGAATTGCATATGTCCTTGCAGGTGCTCTATTTTCAGGCCTCCCAGCTGGGGCATTCTTACTATTTGCTCCACTTCTCGAGTTCTTCTGTGGCCTTCCTCTAGGAGCAGTGTTGTCGGACTTCGCACTCTAGGATTTCTCCTTCTCAACCATCTCAAGACAATCTTTAATATAATGATTGTGGGATCCACATTAGAAACATGCCCGGCTATTCATCCAACACTCACCTCGGTGGTGTCGGCCACAGTGTTGACACTCAAGCCTATTAGGTTGAGCATTGCCCACACTCGCTACTGAAGTAGCCTGAGCCTTATGTCCTGAAGACTGTTTCCCTTGGTTTCTAGTTGAGAATCCAGCTAAAGCACTCAATCAAGTGTTAATTTCCTTCGATTTCTTAGATGAAGACTGAAATGATTTACCCATCTGTCTCTTCCTCGAGTCACGAAACTCCATTTCAACCTTCCTTTTCTCCTTGGCCAATTCTTCAACCTTATAAGCTCTCTCTACTAGCACTACAAATTCTCTTAGTTCAAAGAAACCAACAATCAATCGGATGTCTTCATTTAATCCATCTTCAAACCTCTTACACATAACGGCCTCGGTCGATACACATTCTCGAGCATGCTTACTAAGTCTCATGAACTCATGCTCATAATCCGTCACAGTCATTCGCCCTTATTTTAACTTGAGAAATTCCTTTCATTTTTGGTCGATGAATTGTTGACTAATATACTTCCTTCAGAACTCCTATTGGAAGAAGTCCCAAGAGACTCTCTCCCTTGGTATAATCGACACGTGGATGTTCCCCCACTGGTATGCTGAGTCTCTTAGAAGTGATATGACACACTTCATGCACTTATCCAGCGTGCATGACAATTCATCAAATACCCTGATGGTATTCTCAAGCCAAGATTCTGCCCTTTCGGGATCATCATCTTTATTAGCACGAAACTCCTTGGCTTCATGCTTCTGAAGCTTATTTATTGGGGGTTTATTCAACCTCAAGAAATTCATACCCTGGGTGCTACAGAGACAGGTTGAGGAATAGATAGGGGTGGAGGGGCTTGAGAATTTGAGTTCACTCGAACGAACTCCGTGTACCAATTATTAATCATATGGAGAAAGGCCTCCCAAGCCCCTTCTCCACCTCTCTGACTAATTGTGGGAGGTCTATTATCAGTCGGCACCGCACCTTAAGCAGGAGCAGGTGTGTTACTCTCAACATCATCTGCCATTGCTTGATCGGGATCCATTACTATATGAAAAACACAATTTAAATTTGTCAAGAGTGATCACACTCTCATAATATATATAGGACATGTATAGCTAGACTAGAATACACACTACGTTAGTCCAAGAACAGTCTAAATCGTAGCTCTAATACCACTAAATAACACCCCACACCTGTACCCTATGCTGGGACAAAATACGAGGACTACAACATTCAAGCACATGTAGTCAACTATTTTCGAGTCATCAAGACTTGGTAAAATTTAAAATTTTTTCAAAACATGTCTAAACTTCATTAACATGGACTCACGAGACCCCAAACCTCCATCGAAACCCATTCAGAATCGATTCGGGTCCTTTAACAAACTCTAAAAAGATGACCTTAGAAAAAAGGGCACACGCCCGTGTGGAAAGGCAACACGCCCGTATGGCCATTAGGACAAGGCTGTGCTAAAGGCCCGTGTGGTTCACACGGTCTAAGCATGATGCGACACGTCCATGTCCAAAGCCCGTGTGAATTAAATTCTAATGTAAAACCTACAGGGGTTTTTACATGGCCTGACACACGCCCGTGTCCATGGCCTGTGCCCCTCACACAGCCATGACACGCCCGTGTCTTAGCTCGTGTCTAAAAACCTTGACATTCTATTTCTAATGTTAGCATCCAATTAGGGGCACACGACAAAGACATATGCATGTGGCCAGAGGTCGTGTCCTCTACACGGCCGTGTCTCTACCCGTGTGTTTACAACCATGCATACTGACTTGAAATTTTTATGTGCAAGGGACACACGGCTGGACAACACGCCCATGGGGCTGGTGGTGTGTTACACGCGGCCTAGACACATGCCCATGCGTCTACCCATGTAGACAAAAATAAGGCTATTTATCAAGCCTCTTTGCCACCCTTACTTACATTAACCTACACAAGATAAACCCAACCAATACAAGCATAACATATATACAACCAAATTGGCCACAACCATTAGAAACTTGCACCAAATGCATATAATAAAAATTAACATTAGCCAACTTTAATGGGCTATACAAAATGAATATCACATCCATCATATGAGCCAACACTTGTGGCTAAACTAATAAGACACTAAACTAAAGATTTGAGTCCCTATACATGCCAAAAATCATAACATTTGAACTAGCTATACCAAAGCTTCAGGTGATAGTGTGATCAATGCCTCCAACAGTTCTTGATCCTCGATACTAGCTTGACGACACTACAAGAAAATGGAAAGGAAGAGAGTAAGCATAAAGCTTAGTAAGCTCACATGCATATAATAAACAACATGACTCAATAGCTAAAATAAAACAAAGTTTCATAAGCTTAACCTTCTTATACACACTCTTACCACCAGTACTTAAAAAAATTGAAATTTTTGCTCAAAAGTTTTATATACATACCTGTACTATCTAGTAACAAAATTGCATAATTCCCATCACTGACTTAGTCGTTGAATAACTACTAACTTACCCGTTGAACACTAGGAATATCATTGGATACTCGGAAAACATACGCATATCACACCATATGTGGCCACATGCTACCTTCTTTAACACATCACATATTGCTCATTCTCAAGCTAATCACATGCCTGCTCACACAAGCTGGCAATCAAGACATAACTACACGGGTTGTTCACCCAAGTTGACATGTACCCGCAACACATGCCAGGCTACCCAACCACCGGTAAAAGTACTTGACTAGCACCCGGATTTATATAATCACATATCACATATACAAATGAGTTTAAAATCACATAGTTCCTAGTGACATAGCATATTGTATCCTAATCTATTCCTAAAGTTCAAACAGGACTTTTCTCATAGACTTACATTCGACAAACTCGGTCACTTAGGCAATCGTATATTTCATGATAAAAGAGTTAACACATAATCCCGCATAATGAAAAAATATTGTAACTTACCTTCAAGGGTGGGAATTACAATTCATGCAACATTTAAGCATTTATAAATTATTCTCATTGCATTATTCACGTGTGAACTTACCTCGATACAAAATTTGTAAAAACAAGTCTAGTCCTCGTACATTTTGTTTTTCCCCGATCAATGCCCGCTCTTTGTTTTACTTGATCTAAAATGATAAAAATCTCACTAGTTCAATAATCACATTAATGAAGACATTATATAGACCACATTTTGGCAAAATGACCATTTTGCCCCTAGGCTTTCGTAAAATTACGATTTTATCTCTAGGTTTGTAAATCGATTTTCGTCAAATTTTCTCACTAATTAGGCCTAACTGAATTCTTTTATACTAGAAACTGTCCATAATTCCAATTATTACACACATTTACAACCTATTTTATAAACTTTACAAAATGGTCCCTTTAGGTGTTTTCATGAAAACTACTTCACAAAAATTGTTCATTTAACCACCATAACTCATTTTCTTCCATAATATTTTAGAAATAACTCAAAATATTTCATGAAAAGCCCTATACTTTTAATATTTTTGCAAAATAGTCTCCTCAATAGCTAAATTAAGCTTTAAGGGCTCCAAAAACATAAAAATTATCAAGTAGGGTTACTTAAATCACTTACTTTCAAACATGGAGGGTGGCTAAAATTTCAAGCTTCTAAAACCCCTCAATTTACTGGTATTTTTCATGGGGAAGGAAATGAGAAGAAGATGATATCTTTTTCTCTTTCTTTTATTTCTATTTTAATCAATTAAGTCACCAAACACACCTAATATTGACCTTTGAACTCTCTTGTCCCCCTATGGCCGGCCATCTTCTAAAAAGGGTTTATTTTCCCTTTAAAGACCCCAAATTATGGTTCTGTATCTATTTGATCTATCTATCAAGTAAAATGGAACTTTTACCCTTTATACGATTTAGTCCTTTTTCGCGATTAAGCTTACAATCGCTAAAATTTGTTCATCAAAATTTTCATGCACTCATAAAATCATAATATAACACATAAAATAATATTAAAATAGTAAAAATAATTTCTCAACCTCGGATTTGTGGTCTCAAAACCACTGTTTCGATTAGCCCCAAAATCGGGCTATTACACATTTAGTGTGATTGTTCAACATCGCCTTCTTGGGGTTCCAGAAAGTTTATATATTTTAGTGGTGAGACACAAACGTTATTTCCATGGTGCTAGCATTTAAGTATCCAAAAGTTTCCTTATTGCCCCATTGAGGTGAATAGATAGTGGAAAGGTTTTATACCTCAAGAAACAAAAGAGCATGTTTGTTCCTCGCCATCATCTAGCTGCGTGAGGAAACCATCCTTTGGCTAAAGCTAGTATGGTCAGTGTAGGGTTTGCTGAGGGTACTGGCGAAGAAGAGGTAAATAAGATCACAACTAATATTATTAAGGCTCGCTAATTTTCACTGAGGGGCTCGCTGAGGGCCTTGGAAAGGACTCACCAACCACACAAGTAATTTGATGAAAAACAAACTGGTGGATCAAAATAAAGGTTACATCCACCTCACTTTCACTGAAAATGATATTAAAAATTGCTTAGAGAGTGAATGTGAGCGAGTTGATAAGGTTATTTTGGAGGCTACCATGGAAAGCATGGATGAGTGGCATAAACTTGCTATGACTAATGTGAAAAAAGAGTCATGAAGAGGCTTTGGAAAAGTATAAGGCTGATACTATGCAAAGCTTTTAGGAATATTTTCTAGATTTGAAATATAACTTCTTACTGTATACTCAAGTGGTTGGCAATCCTTTTGATGCTTACAGGGTAAACTTCGATTCTCTTAGTCACCTCACAGGTGCTCAACTAGACTTCGATATTCACTTCCTCTCTGGACCTTCTTAGGAGGAATTTGTGGAAGAGTGGAAGAATTCCAACAGGCTTTATTTTACTAATACTCCTACTAAGACCAGTGTAGCTCCCATTGCTTTGCATGAAGGGGATGCTAACAAAGTAGTGGAGGAATAAGAAGATAAAGAGCTCACCGACCCCCAGGATACTAGTGCTAACTCATAACTTCCTTATATTCAATGTATTTTCTATTTTATTTTGAAATGGAAAGAAGTATCTTTGCCTTTTGTTGAAACTTTGTAGTGTTAGATTGTGATTTTGTTTGAGAAAACTGAATAACTAAATGGTCATCATAAATGACTTAAACAAATATAATTTAAATGGTGTTTAAGAACCATTAGATTATTTAACTAAACTGTGATTTGAAATCATTGTATTTAAGTTGCGATCGTGAATTAACTTAAGAAAGATTATGCGGGATCATTATTTAATAAACCTAGGCTATCATGATAAATCGACGAGCCTTAATAATACTAGTTGTGAACTTAAATCAATGAGCTATTTGGAATAGCAATAGAAAATTAGCTAACTCATAAAAGATTGTTCATGATATTAATTAAAATAAACTTAGGTTGTGACTGGAAATCAGCGAGCCTTAATAATATTAGTTGTGATCTTAAATCAGCGAGCTGTTTGGAGTAACGATAGTGAATCAGCTAACTCAGAGAAAATTATTCATGATAGTAAATCAAATGGACTTTGGCTATGATCGTAAATTAGTGAGCCTCAATAATATCAATTGTAATCTTAAATCAGCGAGCTATTTGGAGTAGCGATAGAAAATCAAGTAACTCAAAAAAGGTTGTTCATGATAAACAAATTAAATAACATTTGCAAAGGGTGTATCTTTATTGAAAAAGAGAGTAGAACATTCATGCATAATATTTTTTTTTCAGATGGCAAGCATTCCATGTTTGAGGTAGAACAAAGACATCAATTTTTTCTATTCTATAAGCTTGATAGCCTATCTTTTCGACAACTTTGTGGGGTCCTTCCCAATTAGGTGTCATTTTTCCTTGCTGTGATGTTGGGAAACTGGCTCCAGTATTTCTCAAAACTAGACTACCCGCTTGAAACTACTTGTTTTTCACTCTAGAGTTGTAGTATCAAGCGACTTGCTAAGCTCGTACAACATTCTTGATTTCTAGTGCCTCCCTAACGTCTTCAATTAGATCTAAGTTGAGTCTGATGGCCTCCTAGTTGGTGTTTTCATCAAAATGAAATGTCCTGTAGGATCGCAAGCCTATCTCATCAGGGATTACTACCTCTGCCCCATACACTAGTGAAAATGTTGTCTCTCCAGTTATTGTGTGAGGATGAGTTCACAGAGCCCAAATAATTCTTGGTAGCTCTTCTAACCAGGCACCTTTAGCTAGGGGTGAGCATTCCGTCGAATCGAATGAAAAAAATTTGAGTTAATCGAGTTGACGAATCATATTTTATCATCCTAACTTGATTTGAAATTTTCTCGAATTAAGTCGAGTGAGATGGAATTCGAATTGAATCGAATTTATTTATTCGCGTTAAATTCTAAAAAATTAGGTCCTTGTAATCACTGTCACCCACCGTAATCAAATTTTTTATTTACTTTCACGCCCTTATAATTTATTTATTCATCTTTTATATACAGGTTAACTTTTGTCCTTGCTTAGTTGTTTCAATTATCTTCTGATTCTTGTCACTATGTATTTTAAAATTTTAAAAATATTAAATGTAAAAAATGTGATTTTTTAATAAAAATTATCTTAAAGATAAAATGTGAAATTGATACCAACATAAAATTTTAACATGAATATTTTATGGCATCATCAATAATTCGATTTTAGAAAAAAATTATAAAGATTCAATATGATAAAACAATTCAATAATATAAATAGTAAAAAATGTGAAATTTAATTTAATAATATAAATAATAGATATAAATAAAATTATTATTTAGGTTTAGGAATGTTTTTTGGATATTTTAATTTTTTATTTGGGGGTAAAGGGTGAGAAGTAAAAGTTTAGGGGGAAAATAAAAAGTTTTGGAGGTTGAGGAAGTCAATTTTTTTTAGGGGGGAATAAATGGAAAGAGTAAAATTTTGGAAGGGAAATATTCAAAAAAAACCAAAAAAAAGGGTGAGGTGGGGTGGGAGGGGAGCAAAAGTTTCGAGGGGAAAGTGGGAGAGAGTAAAAGTCTTGAGAGAAAAGTGAAGAGGTTTAGGAGTTTGGGGTAATAATGTAAATTATGATAGTTTGATATTCGGTTTATTCAAATTATTCGAGTTATTTAAATTAGAAAACCAACTTCGGTTTGAACTCAGAATTAAAAAAAATCGAGTTGACTGGAATAACTCAATTAATTTAACTCAAAATTTGTATTTTTTTTTATTTTTTTGAGTCGAATCGAGTTTTGCTCACCCCTACCTTTGGCCTTATCAACCTTTTTCTTTAAAGTCATCAGGATTTTCTTGTTCATTGTCTCTACTTGACTGTTCATTTGGGGCATTTTTGTAAAGCTTTGAGTGAGAGCAATTTGTAGGTCCTTACAAAAGTTCTTGAATTTTCCCTAGAATTGGATTCCATTTTTTGTTATAATCAAACGTGGAATACTGAAACTGCAAGCAATGGATTTCCAGGTAAAAGATTTCATTTGTCTCTCTATGATTGCAGCCAGAGCTTCAGCTTCTATCCATTTAGTAAGGTAGTCCATAGCTACTTTTATGAATTTTGTCCTGAGCTGTGGCTATTGGAAGTGGACCTAAAATATCTATTCCCCATGTTACAAACGGTCAAGGAATAGACATCATATGTAGAGGCTCAGCTAGTGATCGCTACACTTAAGCATGTTTCTAGCAAGAATCCCAAGTGTGAACCATGTGGTGTGCATCTTTCTGTACAATTAGCCTATAATATCCCTGCCTGAGAATATTCTGTGCTAACAACCTTCCCCCCATGTGATCGCCGCATATTCCCTTGTGTATCTCTCTTATGACATATTTAGCTTTAGTAGGAGCTAGACGTTTCAAAAGTGACTAGGAGTAAACTTTTTTATAAAGCACACCGTCTAACATGATATATTTAAAGGTGATAGATTGAACAATTTTAATTAATGAGAGTTAAATAGCTTACAGATACAAGGATTATTAAATGTAAATAATAACATCATACCTTGCAGCCATATGTTGTATTTGAGCGAGTTCTTTTTTTGTCGAGCTAGTGAGTTTCCCCTTATAGAGCTTGTATTATGGGGGTTATCCATGTTTCTTCTTGAATTAGATTAAACGCTTATTAGGTGTCACAACTTGGGGTAGCTTTATGTTCTAGAAAAATTTTCCCTCCTTGCTCGATTATTATAGAGGATGCTAACTTAGATAAAATGTTAGGTTTGACATTCTCTATCCTAGATATGTCTAACCTCTTCCTTGCCAAATTGAGTGAGTAGCTGAGTAGCTAAGTAGCTATGACATGGTACTTCTTTAGGCCAGGCTCTTTTACTTCATATTCCTCATTCATTTTCTTCGCTATGAGTTGAGAATTAGTGTATATAACCAGCTCCCTTACCCCTAGCTGTAGAACTAGTTGTAGCCTAAAAATTAATGCCTCATACTCCACAGCAATGTTAAATGGTAGGAAGACGGAGGATAACCCATACTGCCACTCATTCTTGTTAGGGTTTATAAGGAGAATTCCTGCTCCTGATCTTATCTTTGTTATTGTGCCATCCACATAAACGATCCAACATTTCAGCTTCGCAACTGAGCTAGTTTGCCCCTATGATAAGCTAACTACTACATCTTGTATAATCAACAGATTTTTTTTAGAACCAAATGTATATTTGTAATGAAATATCATAAAGAAAAACGAGTATTTGTCAGATAAAATTTCAATAACCACTGTGGCATACTATTGTATCATCTATGTAAGTAATCGTGTTTCAAATTAGAGAGTTAGATATAGGGTCTGACGATCTGTTAAAAGAACATTCCACCATCAAATCAGCTAAGATTTGAGCTTTGATTGTTGTTCTCGGGGCATACTCTATTCCAAATTCTACTAGCTCAATTCCCCACTTGATCATTCTTCTTGAAGTATCTACTCTACATAATATGTCTATTATCGGTTGATTTTTCAGGATAGTCACAGGATGAGATTGAAAGTATGGTCGCAATTTACGAGCTTCCACTATTAGAGAAAAAATAAGCTTTTTTTTCTTTGAGTACCTTTGTTTTTCATTCTACAACCCTTATTTAACATAATACATTATAAATTAGCGAACCCCTTTTGCCCTTATCAAGACTGCTACCACTGTTTCTTTAGAGGTTACCAAATAACGATAAAGAGTCTCCCCCACTTGAGGCGACATCAAAAGCAGTAGAGACATGAGGTACAACTTGAGCTTTTCAAAAGCAACCTGACATTCCTCTGTCCAACTAAAAGAAGTTCTTAAGGCTTTAAAGAAAGGTAAGCACTTATCTGCCATTCTGGAGACAATTTTTTTAAACGCGATCACCTTCCACGTTAGACATTAAATGTAACAGCCCATTTTCAGTGAAATCAAAATAGTGGTTTTGGGACCATAAATCCGAGCCAAAAAGAAAATTTATTTTAAAATTACTGCATGGTTCGTATTATGATAGGAATGTTATATGAAAATTTTGATAAGAAAATTTTACCGATTATGTGTTTAATTATAGAAAAGACCAAATTGCATAAAATGCAAAAGTTGAGTTCTAGTATCTATGGAATTTAAAATTTGATGTCCTTATATGGTGATTAGAACTTTAAAGAAAAGTTACTAGATATTTTTGATGATTCATCTATAGAAAATTAGAAAAAGAAAAGCACTAAATTGGAAATGTAAATTATTAACGGATGATAAATAATTAATAGGAAATAAAATCATTCTATATCATATTCTTCCCCAAAAAAATACATGGAAACCCTAGGAAAGAGAAAACAAGCTTTCTTGGCTTAATTGGGTAAGTATCCTTGTCCCGTTTTTAGTAATTTTTTTTTATTTTTGAGATTGGGATAACCTAATCTATCTATTTTGGGGATTAATTTATAAAGTTATCAAAGTAACAAATTGTTTCCATGGATGAATATACTGAAAATTGGAAATTTATGGTAGAAAATGAAAGGTTGTTGATAAATAAACAACTTTTACATAGAGAATTTTGATGAAATTGTGATTTAGGGATTAAATTGTAAAGATCTAAAAAGTTATGGAAAAATTTTGAATTTTGTGAAATAAATGTGTTGTACATGTTATATGAAAATTTCCGTTAGAATTGGAATAAGGATTAAATTACATGAATTTCATTTTCCGAGCCTAGGGACGAAATTGGAATTTATGAAAAGTTTAGAGGCAAAATGGTAATTTTGCCTAGGGTGTAAATTGAATCCAATTGAGTATGAAATGGATTAAATTGATGATTAAATTCATTTATATAGATCCGAATAACTGAAATTCGAAGTAGAACGAGGAAAAGAAAAAGTGCCAGATTAGTAGACTTTTAAATATGAACAAGTATCAATGTAAGTTCGTGTAACTGAATTGTGTTTATTTATATGCTTGAATTGAATGTGGTATGTGATTGTATGAGTTATATAAATGTTAAAAATAATCATATGTTCAATCATATCCAAAAAATATTAAGTTCCATTTAAATAATGAAATTCGATGGATATATGTGATTTCCCATATTACATGTGGTACTGGAGATGCTGCGGATAAAATATAGCTCAGACGAGCAATCCTATTAAGTTTAATTCCTGTTATATGAACTTACTAAGCATTAATTGATTACTAGGTTTTATTTTCTCTATTTTATAGTGCTGGGGAAGCTCATAAAGGTAGGAGATCGGTCGGAGTATCAGCATACTATCCACCAGTCCGTTTTGGTATAAAAAGCAATCTTATTTTGGTATAATGGCATGTATAGGTTAAGTTGGCCAAGGTTGGCAAGTACATGGTTGTTTGTAATTTAGCCATTGGAATGCCTAATAATGGTTTGTTTCGGTATATTATTATGAGGTTATATATATCATGATTAACATATATGTATGTGGTTGGTTAGATTGAATTAGGATAAAATATAAGTCTTTACTAAATGGTAAGTTTGATCATGTGAATGTATGTGATGTTTCATACATGTTATTGATGTTTGCTTGGTTTATTGTCTTGAATTGGTTGGCGAATATATGCAAATGTTGTTGAAGGTTGAAGGTTAAATTTGGGTGAGAAATAAGGCTGAGAAATGACCTTATTTTGTCCACACGGGTAGACATGGGCATGTGTCTTGACCGTGTGTAACACACGGCCTGGAATATGGGCATGTGGTTTGGTCTTCCCCTGTATCTTAAAAATTGAGAAATAAAATGCTCAGAATTGGGCACATAGGCAGAGACACGGGTGTGTGTCTCACCCATGTGTGGCACATAGCCTAGAACACAGGCATGTGTCTTGGCCGTGTGAACGGTGTACTTAATTTTAGAAAAATAAATTGACCACAGGGCCTAGCACACGAGTGTGTGGCTGGTCGTGTGGCACAAGTTAGAGAGTTACGTGGGTAAGGACACTGGCTGGGATACGGCCATGTGCCTCATATCAAATGCCCAAACGGCCTGAGACATGGGCATGTCACTTGGCCGTGTGAGCCACACGGCCTACTCACACGGGCGTGTGACCCTGTATATAAGAAAAATTTAGAAATTTTGTGAAAAATTCTCTGAGTTCCCGATTCAGTCCCGACTTGATTCTAATGTTTAAATTGGGCCTTGAGGGTCCATTTAAGGGACGATATGAATAGTTTCGGATATGAATAGTAAATGATAGGAATTATCTATAATTATTCTGTAAAGATCGGTAGTGCTTCGTAACCTTATTCCAGTGAGGGATACGGGTTAGGGGTGTTACTTTGAATGTCTTTAATAGTCTTTGGGGGAGGCATATCTAAAATGGCCTGAATCTTATTAGGGTTCGCCTCTATGCCTCTTTTTTAAACCATGAAGCCTAAGAACTTCCCTACTCTCACACCAAAAGCACACTTCTCTAGATTTGACTCCATGTTATAGGCCCACAGAATAACAAAAGATCTAGACAAATCCCTAATATGCCCCTTTAAAGGAGAATTCTTTACTAACATGTCATGCATGTAGACCTCAATATTGCGACCAATTTGCTATTTGAAAATTTTACTAACTAATGTCTAATATGTCGCGCCTGCGTTCTTCAATCTAAAAGGCACAACTCGAAGACAAAATAAACATTCTTTTATGACAAAGGCCATTGTAACACCTCTGACCCATCTTCATCACCGGATTAGGGTTATGAAGCATTACTATACAATACAAAACCTTTAACATCAAAATAGAGATCAACATGCAATATATATTACCATTTGATAACATAACTTAATTACAACATAAGTACTTTTACGGCCTTAAATTGAGCCTAAGGGACTTTTAAAATAGTTTGAAAACAATCAGGGACTTATTCAAACCAAATTATAAATTTTAGACCAAACTTTAAAATTTGCAAAGTTAGGGTCACACTGTTGTATGGGGAAATGGTGTATGGCACACGGTCGTGTGACAGCTCGTGTCTCAGGCCATATGCTCTAAATTTAGCCCTAAAACAATCCAAGGCCTATGCTTGCACACCAAGCCATACCTTCCTCCCACACAATCATATAACCTAAACACACACAAACACACCATTTCATTCATCTTATATGTTCTAACCAATGTGCCATTCAAAGGGACCACAATTCATTCACCAAGACCATTCATGAACAAGACTTCAATATCATATTTTTACCATACAACATAGTTACAACATGAACAAACCCTATACATAAAGAAGCCAAACTTACCAAACTAGCTAAGTATAACCAAATGACCACGTTCAAAAGTGAATAAACATAAACAAGGTAAACCAAATCACATATATATACAAATAGTACCAACAAATCCAAACATTTTAAATGGCCTCATTGAAGTCAAGTATACACTTATACCATATACATTTAAAAGCTAAAACACAAAAGGCATTAAACATATTCAAATTTGGCACAACACATAACATTATCAAATTGCCATAGTAACAAACAAGCCCAATACTTGCCAAAGCACATATATCAATTAACTATTTCCTTCATAATTTCAAGGACTATGAACAACCATTAACAAAAGATATTAGGGCATTCAAAAACTCGGCACGGCCCAAAGCATAACAATTTAACATACAACCCTATACATGTCATTTATAACCATTTCAATATATATTCAAAAGTTACCAAAATGGATTGATGGATAGTGTGATCATGTTCCGACATTGTAACACCCCAATCCCAGTCTAGAAGTTGGGCCCGAATCTGGCGTGTCACATTGAAGTGTTTTTTGAAAACCATGTTTTCATTGAAAACCTTTCTTACTATTTAAAACCCCTGGCCATTTTAAAACTTGTGAAAACCTTAGTTTCGGTTGGTTTATTAAAAGTCATTCTCTTGTAAAACATTATTACCTTTAAAACTTTATTTGTTGCGGAAGCTTAATTTAAAGTTTTGTGGAAACATGATATTTTGAAAAACAGTTATTGTTTTGAAAAGAAAACTGTGTTCTACTCCAACAGTTATAAAACAATATATAAAATTCCAAATTTAGAACCAGAAATTAAAAGAGGCCATATTACAACCCAGATCAAATATAAATACTTGTAAATAGATAACTTAAAAGAAAATCGAAAACCATAGCAGTTGTGTGGCCACCTTCGAGTCCCTCGCAGCACCGATCCTCTTAATGTTGGGGATTACCTGCATAGTTAATAAACAAGGTGAGTTTATGAAAACTCAGTGTGTAATCCCCTCCTAAACTAAAATAGTTAGTAAGCAAACAGAATTCAGAATCAGTCTGGGTCAGAGCCCATTACAGTAACAATGCATACGGTAACGGTCTGGGCCTGAGCCCTATTTAATAACGGTGGCCCTTGGGCCTTAGTCCATATTAGCCTCAGTTGGGCCGAAGCCCACATCGTAATAATATCACAATAATATCATACATGCAACGCTATGTAAACCACCCCAATAATCCAACCGCTACACACCAACTTTGTCCCCCGGTACACATCATGTAGGGATATAAATATCGACCCACCCATCTGATACACATCAATGGTAGCCCGGTTGCGGTACTACCTTCATTGCAACAAGCTGCTAAAAAACAGGACTGCTGGAAGCCTTAAGCAGAATGGCACAATGGCACAAAGCCATGGATAACTGCATTATGTTAGGCACATAGCCATCAACTAGAGTGTAATATCCTAATTTTGGGCCTAGTCGGAATAGTGGTTTCGTGACCACAAAATCTGAGATAGAAATAATTATTTTATGATTATTTTGAGTTCTATGATATGATTTCATGATTGTGTGAAAATTTCGTGAAGAAATTTTATGCATAAAGTGCTTAAATTGAAATTAGGGACTAAATCGAATAATTTGTAAAACTTGCATTCTAGAAGTTTCCAGTATGAAATTGTTTTGAAATATTAATTAGGAGGTCTTAAATAGAAAATTTACCAATTTCTAAGTCTATGGACAAAAATTAGACATGGATGGAATTTTTGGAAAGTTTAGTAATAAGGGCATTTTGGTCATTTAGGGGTAAAATGAATTAAAATACAAAATTAAAAGCCAATTTTGCTCATCTTCAACCCCATGGCCGAATATAGCAAGTAGAAACCATGGCTAGGGTTTTTCAAGCTTCCAAGCTCGATTAGCAAGGAAAACTGAAATTCGGGCTAAAATGGAAAAATACCAAGTTGTGGACGAAATGGTAAAAGTAGCCATTTTCGCATACGAGGTAAGTTCATGTGTAAATGTAGTAACATAATTGTCATTTTAAGCAATTTAATGTTGTTTATATGATATGATGCTGATTATTATCATGAAATATTATGCTTTGTGGTTATTGTTGAATAATATGTAATTTATGTGAATTACTTGATGGGTATGAACTATCACCGAAGTATCAATTTCGATATTCCGTGGAAGATGGCAAAGATGTGTGATCGAGGAAAAAGCCCGTTTGAACCTTAGGAATAGATTAGGATACAAGTGACATGTCACTAGGATGGTTGAGCATCCGAACTCGTTGAGTTGAGTCCGAGTTCGTGAAATGTAACTAGGCATTCGAACTCGTTGAGTTGAGTCCGAGTTCACTTATGGATGCGAACGCCCGAGCTCATTGAGTTGAGTCCGAGTTCACTTAGGGGCGGGTTACATGATTTCTTGATTACATATGAGGCACTTATGTGCAAATTATTCGTGTATCCGAGTTGTATTCCGATGTGTTCAACGGGTGAAATTTCTAGTGAAATGAAAGAACACTTAAGATGCAAGCGACGTTTTGGTAAGTGTTTTTAAATGGACACTTTGGACAGGTATGTTCTTAACCCTCGGGTTGATAATAGATACAACAACGATAAGGTAGTAAGATGATGAATGATGTTTAGAAATATGATATATGTTTTGGTGATACCATGCTAAAGTTGTTTGGTATATTTGTATTGTTATGTTACTTGTTATTTACATATGAACTTACTAAGCATTTATGCTTACTCCCTCCTCTTTATTTACTGTAGTTTTGAACAAGCCAGCTCGGGAATCGGGACGGGTGGAAGGTTCGATCACACTATCCAAAGGACTTTCATCTGGGTAAATGGCTTGTAAAACTTAAGTATGGCATGTATAGCAATATATTTATTTTGTGTAAATAATTTTATGATACGGCCATGATTGGTTGAGAAAATGTTTGATATTGATAAGTCATGGTGATGGTTAAATTTAGATCATGTTTGATATCATGGAAGTTTAATAGGTTATCTAGTTCATAACAACTCATGAAAAGATGAAATTTTCCTTAAAACAGAATATTGCTGCAGCAATGACATGAATTTGAAAAATCACTAAAAATAGTATAAATGGAATTAAATGATGAGCAAGTGATGAAATTTAAGCTTAATGAGTCTATTTTCATTTGGATAAAAAAAAGAGGCATATAAACAAAACTTTATGATATATTTGAAACCTTGTGAAACAGGGCCAGAGTCATTTCTGGATCCTCTGTTCTTACTTTAAAAATTAATAATAAATTGTAAAAAAAAATTAGAAGTCATTCTTTATATATACAGATTCCTTATTGATTCTAGTTTGAATAGAAACAAACCTCGTAGTCATTGAAATTCTGTATAGAGAGATATCTGCTTCGTAATACACATATGTCAGAGCAGTCGAACCTTGAAATAGGAGAGACTTTAACTAATAAACTGTACTAATTGGCCCAACCAAAAATTCTAGAAAACAAATTAGTAAATAGATATATGAGTCTAGATTTAGGGGAAATTTACAGATCTTGATTTCGAGTTTCGTAACTCGAGATATGATTTTTCTTGTAACTGTGACGCGAGTAGCTAAAAAGCTGTGAATGTAGAAACAAAAGATTTGAAGTTCTTAATTTGATAAATTATGTTTGGTAACTCCTCAAGCTCGACTCCGGTGACGGTTCCGGGTGTGGGGGCGTTACATTTAGTGGTATCAGAGCAAGTTTAGTCGGTTCTCAGACTAACCTAGCATGTGTAAAAGTTTAGCTATACATGTCATTGATCTGTGATAGTGTGATGTCTTCCAACGCGTATGAGTACCGTCTTATTTAGACAGGGTACTCTGCAACCGAGCTGTCCTGACCATGTTCAATGTTATGCGAAGGTATTTGAGTAAAGTTATGATTATTATAAGTCTCGGTTCAGAAAAATATGAATAAAAGTTTATGATACATATGTGATAATATGTGAGATGAAAGTTCATGTTGTGATAAATATCCATATTTGCTTAATGCTCATACGATGTAGTGTATGTGGCTTACTTGATAAGATGAACGGAATAAATAGAAAGTAGTAGAGGTATGAATAAATGTCATAATATCATGATACGAATGAAAATGTCCTTGTCTTGATTGGACGTTGAATGTTGATGAATGTTAATGATATACAATTTTTTATGAGATAAAGGATTATAATGAAATGAACTTATCTATGTTAAATTTTGGACTGAATTATATGATTGTAATGATATGTACATGATGATGCACGAAATGAAAGCTGTGATTGTGATGCAAATATCTATGTTTGTTTGGACTTATATGATGTCATGAGCATGAATTAATTTAATTAAATGAATGGATAAGTAAAGCTATCTAGAAAACATAAAATGTATGCATAAGTATATTGTCTAAATGGGACAATAGGAAAATTGGTGTAAGCCAACATGAATGAATGACATGATTTTGATGATGTTGCTATGATGATGGGAGTTGTGTCATATGTGTATGTATAAGAATGTCGAGTCAGAGGTCCTACAACCCCTCCCCTTACCAAAGTGGTACTTATAATGGAATTTCATGAGATTTGTATTGAATAAGTTTTTGGTTGAGAACCCAAAGAGTTCAGTGATAGAATAATTATAAGTATGATCAGAGATTGAAAATGAGCTGATAAGTAAAGTTAGAGCCAGTAAAGTATCGGATTGACGTAAAGATTATTGGAGTTATGCACTGTCCCAGTTAGAAAAGGAATTCTCCTTGGTAAACTGAATTACTCAGGTGCAAGGTCGAGAAAAGTGTAAATCGAAATTTATTCAGAACTGGCCTTCTTTAATGAATGGTTTAATATGAAATTTGTGACGGCAGAACTAGTTAGGGAAATGATAATTGAAATGTGAACTATCTGAGTGTGATAGTTATGACTGGACAGATTTAGCAGTCTCTTTTGAGATGTTCTATGTGTTTACTCGTTCTCAGAAATATTTCTATGGCTATTGATCTTCTGAAGAAATTCTTGTTATATGGGAATGTCTTTTAATCCTGGTGTTGGATGAAAGCATTGGTAGTCTGACTGGTTTATAATTTATATTGCTCTATTTCATCGGGTATTCTATTTCATTTCGTCTGATAAGAATTGATGAGAGAATACATATGATATTATGATTCTGTTTCTTCTACTTGATGCTTCATCTGATATATATGTATGGGAAGATATATTGATCTTGTTATATTTGATTTTGGTGGGATTAAATGATGTTTTCTTCTGGACTTTCTTTCTTTGAAGAATTATCGAGGTATTCTGTATTTTCTCTATGAGTTTGGTTTTCGATTCTCCGGTATAGTATCGTATCTTAGGTTTCTTTATTCTGGATTCCTTTATTCTGGATTTCTCTATCTTGGATTTCTTTATTCGGTTTCCTTGTTATCTTTGTTCCATAATTTGTCAATTATGACTCGTGTTCGAAGTGCATTCTTCAGCTCGTGATAATCATGTCAAATATGACTATACTTCTAATTTGATCTTGGTAATGTGGTGATTTTAGTATTGGGATTTTTTTCTAATTTCTGTGTAAGGATTTGACATCAGTAAAGGCATAGGTGATAAAAGCGCGAGTTTCAGTCGGTATGGTGAATTATTTATTTGAAAGATTTCATGTGACAATTATGTCGGGATTATTTTTCTCAAGTCTGATAATAGAATTTCATTTTGTACAGATAAAAGAGTAAATAGTCTGAACGAGAAGTGTATATTTATTAGAAAAAGTTGGATATTAGTTAAAGTCACTACAAATGATAAGGTTTTCGTCTTGTGAAAGCTGAAAAGTTTATTACATGTTGACAGAGTTCGGATAGATGAGAATATTGATAACCGAAGCGTCTGAACTAGACTAGTCTACATTGAGTAAAGACTTCCTGACTTTCAGTAATGTACCGTTGTATGAATTGTGATGTGTTTCAAGACAGTGAGGTAATGTGATAGTTTAGAGCATTCGATGTTACATAAAATCTGAGTTGTTAAAGAGGTTAAAGCCGAGCATTGGGATCTATCAAAATTATCCTTGCCAGTGTTGATATTGGGATGGAAATGAGAAGGATTATTCTTGAGGCCATATCAGAATTATTTCCATGGCGGAAAGAGGAAAATGTGATGTATCCTATTGTTAAATGTTTGGCGAGATCTATAAATCATATCGGTATTGAATGAATTCCTACTCATCAGATTCATGGAATTTCAAGTCTTTTTGATTGTTGAATTTCTTGGAATTCTAGTCTCCATTAACCAAATTGAGATCTGGTTTTATGTCAAGATGACAAGGGAAACGGAGAAGGGTTGAAAATTTAAGAACAATTAAGAGATGAGTTCGTAAACTTTCAGAATATATGAGAAATTAATGAGATATATTGGAGGCACCACCTGAGTGAAAGTTCTTCAGCATCGAATATGAAATTGAGGAATCTAAGTGAAGACCACTTTTCTGGTAAGATTTTCGGGGACGAAAATCCCTAAAGGGGGGAGAGTTGTAATATCCTGATTTTGGGCCTAGTCGGAATAGTGGTTTCGTGACCACAAAATCTGAGATAGAAATAATTATTTTATGATATATTTTGAGTTCTATGATATGATTACATGATTGTGTGAAAATTTCGTGAAGAAATTTTATGCATAAAGTGCTTAAATTGAAATTAGGGACTAAATCGAATAATTTGTAAAACTTGCATTCTAGAAGTTTCTAGTATGAAATTATTTTGAAATATTAATTAGGAGGTCTTAAATAGAAATTTTACCAATTTCTAACTCTATGGACAAAAATTGGACATGGATGGAATTTTTGGAAAGTTTAGTAGTAAGGGCATTTTGGTCATTTAGGGGTAAAATGAATTAAAATACAAAATTAAAAGCCAATTTTTCTCATCTTCAACCCCATGGCCGAATATAGCAAGTAGAAACCATGGCTAGGGTTTTTCAAGCTTCCAAGCTCGATTAGCAAGGAAAACTGAAATTCGGGCTAAAATGGAAAAATACCAAGTTGTGGACGAAATGGTAAAAGTAGCCATTTTCGCATACGAGGTAAGTTCATGTGTAAATGTAGTAACATAATTGTCATTTTAAGCAATTTAATGTTGTTTATATGATATGATGCTGATTATTATCATGAAATATTATGCTTTGTGGTTATTGTTGAATAATATGTAATTTATGTGAATTACTTGATGGGTATGAACTATCACCGAAGTATCAATTTCGATATTCCGTGGAAGATGGCAAAGATGTGTGATCGAGGAAAAAGCCCGTTTGAACCTTAGGAATAGATTAGGATACTAGTGACATGTCACTAGGATGGTTGAGCATCCGAACTCGTTGAGTTGAGTCCGAGTTCACTTATGGATGCGAATGTTCGAACTCGTTGAGTTGAGTCCGAGTTCGTGAAATGTAACTAAGGCATCCGAACTCGTTGAGTTGAGTCCGAGTTCACTTAGGGGCGGGTTACATGATTTCTTGATTACATATGAGGCACTTATGTGCAAATTATCCGTGTATCCGAGTTGTATTCCGATGTGTTCAGCGGGTGAAATTTCTAGTGAAATGAAAGAACACTTAAGATGCAAACGACGTTTTGGTAAGTGTTGTGAAATGGACACTTTGGACATGTATGTTCTTAACCCTCAGGTTGATAATAGATACAACAACGATAAGGTAGTAAGATGATGAATGATGTTTAGAAATATGATATATGTTTGGGTGATACCATGCTAAAGTTGTTTGGTATATTTGTATTGTTATGTTACTTGTTATTTACATATGAACTTACTAAGCATTTATGCTTACTCCCTCCTCTTTATTTACTGTAGTTTTGAACAAGCCAGCTCGGGAATCGGGACGGGTGGAAGGTTCGATCACACTATCCAAAGGACTTTCATCTGGGTAAATGGCTTGTAAAACTTAAGTATGGCATGTATAGCAATATATTTATTTTGTGTAAATAATTTTATTATATGGCCATGATTGGTTGAGAAAATGTTTGATATTGATAAGTCATGGTGATGGTTAAATTTAGATCATGTTTGATATCATGGAAGTTTAATAGGTTATCTAGTTCATAACAACTCATGAAAAGATGAAATTTGCCTTAAAACAGAATATTGCTGCAGCAATGACATGAATTTGAAAAATTACTAAAAATAGTATAAATGGAATTAAATGATGAGAAAGTTATGAAATTTAAGCTTAATGAGTCTATTTTCATATGAATAAAAAAAAGAGGCATATAAACTGTACTTTATGATATATTTGAAACCTTGTGAAACAGGGCCAGAGTGATTTCTGGATCCTCTGTTCTTACTTTAAAAATTAATAATAAATTGTAAAAAAATAATTAGAAGTCATTCTTTATATGTACAGATTCCTTATTGATTTTAGTTTTAATAGAAACAAACCTCGTAGTCATTGAAATTCTGTATCGAGAGATACCTGCTTCATAATACACATATGTCAGAGCAGTTGAACCCTGAAATAGGGGAGACTTTAACTAATAAACTGTACTAATTGGCCCAACCAAAAATTCTAGAAAAAAATTAGTAAATAGATATATGAGTCTAAATTTAGGGAAAATTTACAGATCTTGATTTCAAGTTTCGTAACTCGAGATATGATTTTTCTTGTAACTGTGACGCGAGTAGCTAGAAAGCTGTGAATGTAGAAACAAAAGATTTGAAGTTCTTAATTTGATAAATTATGTTCGGTAACTCCTCAAGCTTGACTCCGGTGACGGTTTCGAGCGTGGGGGCGTTACATAGAGTACCACAACCAGCACACAGCCCTAGGTAGATGTGATTGACACAGAGTCGTCAATAATCATATATTGGCACATAGCCTTAGGCAAATACATTTGGCACACAACCATAATCAGGTTGGCACAGAGCCATATGTAGGTTGGCGCAAAGCTATAATCAGAATAATTGGCTTTAAGCCATCGGTAGCTGTATCATGCTAGGCACATAGCCATTAGCAACGGTAATATAGTCGGCACACAGCCTTGGGTAAATATGATCGACACAGAGTCGTCAATAATCATATACTGGGCTTAAAAGCCACCAGTGGATCCACGGTCGTCAAGTAACCATGTGATCCGTAATCGGTGGATCCATGGTCGTCAAGTAACTATGCGATCCTTAACTGCTGGATCCACGGTCGTCAAGCAACCATGCGATCCTCAATTTCTTCCTCCGTTTCATAATCCCCACCGGTGTGCAACATAATATTATATGAATGCAGCAAATATACGCACGGCATATAAAATCATACAAATCACAGTCACAACAGTCCAATCATAGTCATACATTCTCAGTCAAAACATAGTCAAATCAATCAAATACTATTATTAGCGAGTCATATACCCTAGAGGGAAAGAACGGTCTTTTTACCTATTAGGGGTATTTTAGTCATTTCACCCTACAAGGGTGCTTTGGTAAATCTACAAACCAAGGGTATTTCGATAACTTTGCAAACCAATGGCATTTCTGTAATTTTTGAAAGTCAAGGGTATTTCTACAATTTTGTAAATCAGGGGTATTTTTTTAATTTTCCAAATCAAGGGTATTTCGATAACTTTCCAAATTAGGGGGTATTTTGGTAATTTTACAAATCAAGGGTATTTCTATAATTTCACAAATCAAGGGTATTTTGGTAATTTTAAAAACTAGGGGTATTTTGGTAATTTTATTAATCAAGGATATTTTGGTAATTTTTCTAATCAAGGGTATTTTGGTAATTTTGTAAACCAATGGTATTTTAGTAATTCTACCTTGTAGGGGCATTACAGTAATTCTACCCTACAGGGGTATTTCAGTAATACTAGCCTAGAGATATGAGATTCACATAGTCCAATCCAATATTACTACACAATCATACAATTTATCCACTTGGGCCCATGGGCCCCCATTCTATAGCTAGAGTAGTGCGAACTACACACCTATTTATGAGAACACGCCGAACTCCACGATCACTAACCTTGGCACATCTTGCATTGAGTCTTAATCCCTTTTTCCCCCTCCAACTCATCTGGTTCGCTCTGTTTAAAGTAAACTTCTTGCCAATTCTCATGTTAGCTTCCCGATGTGGGATTACTTTCAACCATTAGGAAAATTCCTTATTTTTTTATGACCACTTCAACCACAGAGTTCCAGTCCAACTCCACCTCCTACACAGCTCAAATAGCAAAATAAATACCCCATTACGCATGTAACACCCTGAATTTGGGCCTAGAAGTATTGGGCCTTGAGTGCGGGTCCGTAAGGAGGTTGTATATAGGTATTTAATTGTGCAATAAAATGACACAATTAAATGTTTGCTTTAGTGGTTAATGGCTTTGAGAAGTGTTGGGGAAATCTTGGGTTCAAACTTGGGCTTTAGCAAAAAATTTGGTATTAAGAGAAAAAAAAACCTGGATGCTTGGATGAGGGCTTTTAAATTATTGTGTTAAATAAATGACACAAGGAAGCTTGTAGTCTAGTGGTTGCGGCGTCATTAAGGTTGTATGGGAGCCTGGGTTCAAGCCTTGGCTCTTGCAATTTATTTTGGTTTTTTTAGGGAACCTGGACTTTGGCCTTTAGACCTTATAATTAAATGAGGATAAAATATGACATAAAAAGCCTTGTGGCTTAGTGGCAAGTAGCGTGTGGAGCAACTGAGGGAAGGCATGGGTTCGAATCCCATGGCAACCAAGGAGCATTTATTTTGCTAACAGGGGGCGGCAAGAGTTGGTGTTGAATTTAAACTCAGATGTTGGAGGGATCCCACATCGGGAAGCTAACATAAGAGTGGTTGCGAAGCTGGCTTTAAATAGAGAGAACCATGAGGAGAGTAAAGGTACCTTTCTTCGCTGATCCCTTTCGCTGTATGGCGTACTCGTTTGGGTTGGGCGTCGGCTAAGAGTGCTCAGAGCGTGGATTAACTCCAGTCTCCTATCAGGTGTGTATTTCTCACTACTCTAGCTATAGGATGGCTACTTCGGGCCGCGATGGGCCTAAAGGGGCCATGCGGGCCCGATGGGCCTACGGGCCCAATTAGATAAGTTGTTTGATTGTGTAGTAAATATTGGACTAGGCTAGGTGGATCTCATATTTGTGGCTAGATTTGGGCTAAAAGGGCCACACGAGCGTGTTGGCCCATTTGGGCCGAGAATAGGCTTTAAGCCCATTCGTTTTGTTATCCCTATTTAGAATACTTTAGTTTACCAAATTATCAAAATACCCCTGGTTTGTAAAATTACTAAAATACCCTTGGTTTATAAAATTACCAAAATACCCCTAGTTTGTAAAATTACCAAAATACCCCTAGTTTGTAAAATTATCAAAATACCCCTAGTTTGTAAAATTACCAAAATACCCCTAATTTGCGAAATTACTGAACTACCCTCGACCTGTAAAATTATTGAAATACTCTCGACTTGTAAAATTACCAAAGTACCCTCGATTTATAGAATTACCGTTTTACCCTCGATTTACAGAATTACTATTTTACCCTCGATTTATCGAATTACCGTTTTACCCTCGATTTACAAAATTACTGTTTTACCAATGATTTATAGAATTACTGTTTTACCCTTGATTTACAAAATTACCGAAATACTCTTGTAGGGTAGAAACGCCAAAATACCCTTGTAGGGTAGAAATACCGAAATACCCCTGTAGGGTAGAAATACCGAAATACCCCTGTAGGGTAGAATTTCTAAAATACCCTTGTAGGGTAGAATTACCGAAATACCCTTGTAGGGTAGAAATACCTAAATGCCCCTATAGGGTAGAATTACTGAAATACTCCTGTAAGGTAGAATTATCGAGATACCCTTGTGGGGTAAAATGGTAGGTGTTAAATGACTGTTTTGCCCTTGTGGGCAAGTGGCTGACTTGGACTGTGTGGTTGACGGATTTGATTGTAAATATATGTTGGTGATATGAATGACTTGACTGTGACTGTTTGATTCAAGTATGGGCATGATATTCTAATTTTGTATGTTGTATGCCATGACATGTATATCTGTTGCACGTTACACGGGTTTATATTGATGGAGGAAGCGTTCTGGCAGCCTCGCTGCAATCTGGTGGCCTCGCCACATATATCTGTTCTGGTGACTTCGTCACAATATCTGGCAGCCTCGCTGCAATCTGGTGGCTTCGCCACATATATATATGTTCTGGTGGCCTAGCCACAATATTTGTATCTGGTGACTTCGTCACAATATCTGGCAGCCTCGCTACAAATTCTGTGGTGTGTAGCGGATGGGTGGGTCGAGTTGTCTCCCTACATGGTGTAAGGTTGGTACGGGGGTGTATACGAATGGATTGGGTTGGGTTTGCATTCACATTCTGATTCTGATTCTGTTACCTGATATTGATTCTGATTCTGTTACCTAATTCTGATTCTGGTTCTGATTCTGATTCTGTTACCTAATACTGATTCTGATTCTGTTACCTAATTCTGATTCTGATTTTGATTTTGATTCTGTCACCTGATTCTGATTCTGATTCTGATTCTCATTTTGATTCTAGTTCTGATAATGTTTCTTATTTTGTAATGGGCTAAGGCCCATCTGGTACTATCTGTTATAATGGGCTAAGGCCTAATTGATACTAAATCTGTAAGTAGGGCTGGGGCCAGACTTTTAATTCTTTTATATGGATGACTATTCCTTTTATAAAGTAGGGGATTTCACAATGATTTTTCGTAAACTCACCCCGTTTATTAACCTTTCAGGTAATTTCCAGCCTTAGACAGATCGGAGCTGTGAGGGGCTCGGAGGAAGCCACACATACTGTTTATGTTACAGTTTTGATTATTACTTTTAAATGTTTTTATGTGGGTTGAAGTAAAGCCGTTGTAATTTTCTGGATTTCAAATTTGGAATTTTATTTATTGTTCTTATAATTGCTAGTATTAGAACACGATTTTCCAATGCAACTACTGTGGTTCAAAACATCACGTATCAACAATTGTTTTTAAATCAAGCTTCCGCAACTGCCAAGATTTTCACAAAGTTGTTAAGAATGTTATTCAGCTGAGGTTTTTAACAAGGTTTAAAAAGGGTATAAGTTTTTAATTATTAAGAAGGGTTTTTAATGGAAACATGGTTTTCGAAAAACACTTCAATGTGACATGCCAGATTCGAGCCAAACTTCCAGGCTGGGTTTGGGGTGTTACATTTAATGGTATCAGAGCCTAGGTTACAAAATTCAATTGGGGTATGGGTAGCTGAAAATTATTGTTGTTTTTTTTTCTTTTTCCGAAATTGGGGTTTGAAAAGGGTTTTTCTAAAAACTTTGTTTTGAAATTTATCAACAAAGCTTGACTTGTTTCTGGAAAGATGTTATTGGAAGTGTGGCACAACGAGTCTCCAGCACCAAATCTGTAAGTTCTCTAACTCTGTTTACTGTTATAGATTGAAATGCTATATTAAGAAACCACTATAGATAGTAGCACTATACTAGAACTTTCTAGTTAGAGTAAATTGTAACGCTTGAATTTAGATTTAGTATTTATTTGGTGTGTGTTCTGGAAATGTAGAAATTGGTTGCATGTGAAATCTATCCACTCCAATGGAAAAATGTTTTGGGTGTATGTTAGTATTATTAGTATCAGAGTGCGCAGCGAAAATGTGGTGGTGTAGTCTGAAAGTGGAAAATTTCGAGGACGAAATTTTTTTAAGGGGGTAGAATTCTAACAACCTGAATTTGGGCATAGAAGTATTGGGCCTTGAGTGCGGGTCCGTAAGGAGGTTGTATATAGGTATTTAATTGTGCAATGAAATGACACAATTAAATGTTTGCTTTAGTGGTTAATGGCTTTGAGAAGTGTTGGGGAAATCTTGGGTTCAAACTTGGGCTTTAGCAAAAAATTTGGTATTAAGAGAAAAAAAAAACCTGGATGCTTGGATGAGGGCTTTTAAATTATTGTGTTAAATAAATGACACAAGGAAGCTTGTAGTCTAGTGGTTGTGGCGTCATTAAGGTTGTATGGGAGCCTGGGTTCAAGCCTTGGCTCTTGCAATTTATTTTGGTTTTTTTAGGGAACCTGGACTTTGGCCTTTAGACCTTATAATTAATTGGGGATAAAATATGACATAAAAAGCCTTGTGGCTTAGTGGCAAGTAGCGTGTGGAGCAACTGAGGGAAGGCATGGGTTCGAATCCCATGGCAACCAAGGAGCATTTATTTTGCTAATAGGGGGCGGCAAGAGTTGGTGTTGAATTTAAACTCTGATGTTGGAGGGATCCCACATCGTGAAGCTAACATAAGAGTGGTTGTGAAGCTGGCTTTAAATAGAGAGAACCATGAGGAGAGTAAAGGTACCTTTCTTCGCTGATCCCATTCGCTGTATGGCGTGCTCGTTTGGGTTGGGCATCGGCTAAGAGTGCTCAGAGCGTGGATTAACTCCAGTCTCCTATCAGGTGTGTATTTCTCACTACTCTAGCTATAGGACGGCTACTTCGGGCCGAAAGGGGCCATGCGGGCCCAATGGGCCTACGGGCCCAATTGGATAAGTTGTTTGATTGTGTAGTAAATATTGGACTAGGCTAGGTGGATCTCATATTTGTGGCTAGATTTGGGCTAAAAGGGCCACACGAGCGTGTTGGCCCATTTGGGTCGAGAATAGGCTTTAGGCCCATTCGTATTGTTATCCCTGTTTAGAATAATTTAGTTTACCAAATTACCAAAATACCTCTGGTTTGTAAAATTACTAAAATACCCTTGGTTTATAAAATTACCAAAATACCCCTAGTTTGTAAAATTACCAAAATACCCCTAGTTTGTAAAATTATCAAAATACCCCTAGTTTGTAAAATTACCAAAATACCCTTAATTTGTGAAATTACTGAACTACCCTCGACCTGTAAAATTATTGAAATACCCTCGACTTGTAAAATTACCAAAGTACCCTCGATTTATAGAATTACCGTTTTACACTCGATGTACAGAATTACTGTTTTACCCTCGATTTAAAAAATTACCGTTTTACCCTCGATTTACAAAATTACTATTTTACCCTTGATTTATAGAATTACTGTTTTACCCTCGATTTACAAAATTACTGAAATACCATTGTAGGGTAGAAATGCCGAAATACCCTTGTAGGGTAGAAATACCGAAATACCCCTGTAGGGTAGAAATGTCGAAATACCAAAATACCCCTGTAGGGTAGAAATACCGAAATACCCTTGTAGGGTAGAATTACTAAAATACCCCTGTAAGGTAGAATTACCAAAATACCCTTGTAGGGTAGAAATACCTAAATGCCCCTATAGGGTAGAATTACTGAAATACTCCTGTAAGGTAGAATTATCGAGATACCCTTGTGGGGTAAAATGGTAGGTGTTAAATGACTGTTTTGCCCTTGTGGGCAAGTGGCTGACTTGGACTATGTGGTTGATGGATTTGATTGTAAATATATGTTGGTGATATGAATGACTTGACTGTGACTGCTTGATTCAAGTATGGGCATGATATTCTAATTTTGTATGTTGTCTGCCATGACATGTATATCTGTTGCATGGTACACGGGTTTATATTGATGGAGGAAGCGTTCTGGCAGCCTCGCTGCAATCTGGTGGCCTCGCCACATATATCTGTTCTGGTGACTTCGTCACAATATCTGGCAGCCTCGCTGCAATCTGGTGGCTTCGCTACATATATATATCTGTTCTGGTGGCCTAGCCACAATATTTGTATCTGGTGACTTCGTCACAATATCTGGCAGCCTCGCTGCAAATTCTGTGGTGTGTAGCGGATGGGTGGGTCGAGTTGTCTCCCTACATGGTGTAAGGTTGGTACGGGGGTGTATACGGATGGATTGGGTTGGGTTTGCATTCACATTCTGATTCTGTTTCTGTTACCTGATACTGATTCTGATTCTGTTACCTAATTCTGATTCTGGTTCTAATTCTGATTCTGTTACCTAATACTGATTCTGATTCTGTTACCTAATTCTGATTCTGATTTTGATTTTGATTCTGTCACCTGATTCTGATTCTGATTCTGACTATCATTTTGATTCTAGTTCTGATAATGTTTCTTATTCTGTAATGGGCTAAGGCCCATCTGGTACTATCTGTTATAATGGGCTAAGGCCTAATTGATACTAAATCTGTAAGTAGGGCTGGGGCCAGACTTTTAATTCTTTTATATGGCTGACTATTCTTTTTCTATAGTAGGGGATTTCACACTGAGTTTTCGTAAACTCACCTCGTTTATTAACCTTTCAGGTAATTTCCATCCTTAGACGGATCGGAGCTACGAGGGGCTCGGAGGAAGCCACACATACTGTTTATGTTACAGTTTTGATTATTACTTTTAAATGTTTTTATGTGGGTTGTAGTAAAGCCATTGTAATTTTCTGGATTTCAAATTTGGAATTTTATTTATTGTTCTTATAAATGCTAGTATTAGAACACGGTTTTCCAATACAACTACTGTTGTTCAAAACATCACGTATCAACAATTGTTTTTAAATCAAGCTTCCGCAACTGCCAAGATTTTCACAAAGTTGTTAAGAATGTTATTCAGCTGAGGTTTTTAACAAGGTTTAAAAAGGGTATAAGTTGTTAAGAAGGGTTTTTAATGGAAACATGGTTTTCGAAAAACACTTCAATGTGAAATGCCAGATTCGAGCCAAACTTCCAGGCCGGGTTTGGGGTGTTTAAGGCATATGTGCTAACGTCCAGATTCCTTTAAAAGAAAAACCAAAATAAATTGTGAGAGCCAAGACTTGAACCCAGGCTCCCTTGCAACCTTAATGATGCCACAACCACTAGACCACATGCTTCATTGTGTCATTTATTTACCGCAATAATTTAAAAGGCCTTCATCCAAGCACCCAGGGTTTTATTCACTTAAAACCAAAATTTTTACTAAAGCCTAAGTTTGAACCCAAGATTTCTCCAACACTTCTCAGGGCCATTAACCACCAAAGTAGACATTTAATGTGTCACTTCCTTGACAATTAAATGTTTATATACAACCTCCTTACGGACCCACACTCAAGGCACAATACTTCTAGGCCTAAATTCAGGGTGTTACAATTCTACCCCCTTAAAGAAATTTCGTCCTCGAAATTTCCAACTATCTGAACAAGCGCTTAGCTCAATCTACACTACGCTCCCGCTGCACACTCTAGTTCCAAACTACACTAATACACTTTTAACTTAATCTCAAAAACCTCTCACACTTAACCAAAAATCTAACCACAGAAGCAAACAGATATTTAGAACAGATGCTTACAATTTCTATATTCAAACATCACATCCAATAAAACATACCTGACTTAAAAGGAACAGTGCAATCCCGAACCCAATGCTCCTTAGACCCGCATTTGAGACACGCTCCTGACTTTCTTTAGCATTCACCTGGATGGCGCCTTTTGCAGCACTCGCAAGTAGAAAAGTTCGGGCATGTCTTAATGTATTTTACAGAATGAAGCTCCTACTTCAAAGAACTATGATCCCTGTTCCTACTGCACTCCAAACGCCTAGCATGAAGTGTTTCACCATACACCTTAACTCTCACCTCGAACACTTCTTCTAGCGCTTCCCTTACCAATCGGGTCAGTGCCTTCGTAACAAGCTCCGGGTTATTGTTACCCAAATTTGGCGGACTTACCTTGACTATAGTTTCTTGAACCATCTCATGTTCCGGGGACATGGGCAACTCCTCGCAACCTTGCTTGCCTTCTGAATCCATCACAGTACTGTTGCTAAATAAAAAAAATATGTTTTCCAGAACATACACTGAATAAATGCAAAACCTAACTTTAAATATAGTCTAAAAGAAAACTTACGGATTCAGCATCGGAGACTCAGTAACCACATTTCAGGGAAATATTCAGAAAAACATTTCAAATACTTCAAATCTTTTCAAAACTTTTTGAAACAATTCTTTTAGAAATCTAGTTTTAAAACCCATTTCACAGTCGATTTTTGCAACTTGGCTCTGATACCACTAAATGTAATACTCCAAACCCGGCCTAGAAGTTAGGCCCGAATCTGGCGTGTCACATTGAAGTGTTTTTCGAAAACCATGTTCTCATTGAAAACCCTTCTTACTATTTAAAACCTCTGGCCATTTTAAAACTTGTGAAAACCTTAGTTTTCGTTAGTTTATTAAAATTCATTCTCTTGTAAAACATTATTACCTTTAAAACTTTATTTGCTGCGGAAGCTTAATTTAAAGTTCTGCGGAAATGTGATATTTTGAAAAGAGTTATTGTTTTGGAAAATAAAACTGTGTTCTACTTCAGTATATATAAAATTCCAAATTTAGAACCAGAAATTAAAAGAGGCTATATTACAACCCAGATCAAATATAAGTACTTGTAAATAGATAACTTAAAAGAAAATCAGAAGCCATAGCAGTTGTGTGGCCACTTCCGAGTCTGTAACGCCCCAAATTTGGGCCTAGAAGTATTGGGCCTTGAGTGTGGGTCCGTAAAGAGGTTGTATATAAGCATTTAATTGTCAAGGAAATAACACAATTAAATGTCTGCTTTGGTGGTTTATGGCCCTGAAAAGTGTTGGAGAAATCTTGGGTTCAAATCTGGGCTTTAGCAAAAATTTTGGTTTTAAGTGAATAAAACCCTGGGTGCTTGGATGAAGGCCTTTTAAATTATTGTGGTAAACAAATGACATAAGGAAGCATGTGGTCTAGTGGCTGTGGCATCGTTAAGGTTGCAAGGGAGCCTGGGTTGAGGTATTGGCTCTGACAATTTATTTTAGTTTTTCTTTTAAAGGAATCTGGACGCTAGCACATATGCCTTATTATTAATTAAGGATAAAATTTGACACAAAAAGAGCCTGTGGTGGAGTGGCAAGGTGGCGTGTTGTGTAACTGTGAGGGCTAAGGTTCAAGTCTTGGGATGCGCAATGGGGTATTTATTTTTCTATTTGAGCTATGTAGGAGGTTGAGTTGGACTGGAACTCTGTGGTTGAAGTGGTCATAGATAAATAAGGAATTTTCCTAATGTTGAAAGTAATCCCACATCGGGAAGCTAACATGAGAATTGGCAGGAAGTCGGCTTTAAATAGAGCGAACCAAATGAGTTGGAGGGGGAAAAAGGGATTAAAACTCAATGCAGGATGTGCCAAGGTTAGTGATCGTGGACTTCGACGCGTTCTCATAAACAGGTGTGTATTTCGCACTACTCTAGCTGTAGAACGGCAAGTGCCAAAATGCCAGTCACACGGCGATGGCAGCCACATGAGCGTGCGAGCGCACGTGTGGGAGCTTTGACGTGATGGTTGAGGCCATCATGAGTGCTCTCGGTTGCTTTGGGCCAGACAGGCCGGGATAGGCCATGTAGGCCCAATGGGCCCATGGGCCCAAGTGGATAAATTGTATGATTGTGTAGTAAATATTGGATTTAACTATGTGAATCTCATATCTGCAGGCTAGTATTACTGAAATACCCCTATAGGGTAGGATTACTTAAATGCCCTGTAGGGTAGAATTACTGAAATACCCTTAGTTTACAAAATTACTGAATACCCTTGGTTTACAAAATTACCAAAATACCTTCGATTAGTAAAATTACTAGAATACCCCTGGTTTGTAAAATTATCAAAATACCCCTCGTTTGTAAAATTACCAAAATACCCCTGGTTTGTAAAATTACTAAAATACCCTTGATTTGTGAAATTATTGAAATACCCTCGATTTGTAAAATTACCAAAATACCCCTAATTTGAAAAATTATCGAAATACCCTTGATTTAGAAAATTACCGAAATACCCCTAGTTTAGAAAATTATAGAAATACCCCTGATTTAGAAAATTACAAAAATACCTTTAACTTTCAAAAATTACAGAAATACCATTAGTTAGCAAATTTACTGAAATACCCTTGGTTTGTAGATTTACCAAAGCACCATTGTAGGGTGAAATGACTAAAATACCCCTAATAGGTAAAAGGACCGTTCTACCCCTCTAGGGTATATGACTCGTTAATAATGCAATTTGATTGATTTGACTATGTTTTGACTGAGAATGTATGATTGTGATTGGACCGTTGTGACTGTGATTTGTATGATTTTGTATGCCGTGTGTATATTTACTACATTCATATAATATTATGTTGCACATGGGTGGGGATTATGAAACGGAGGAAGAAATTGAGGATCGCATGGTTGTTTGACGATCGTGGATCCAACGATTGAGGATTGCATGGTTGCTTGACGACCGTGGATCCATCGATTAAGGATCATATGGTTGCTTGACGACCGTGGATCAACTGGTGGCTTTTAAGCCCAGTATATGATTATTGACAACTCTGTGTTGATCATATTTACCTGAGGTTGTATGCCGACTATATTACCGTCGCTGATGGCCATGTGCCTAACATGATACAGCTACCGATGGCTTAAAGCCAATTATTCTGATTATGGCTTTGTGCCAACCTACATATGGCTCTATGCCAACCTGATTATGGCTGTGTGCCAAACGTATTTACCTAAGGCTATGTGCCAATATATGATTATTGACGACTCTGTGTCGATCACATCTACCTAGGGCTATGTGCCGGTTATGTTACTTTAGTTGATAGCTATGTGCCTAACATAATGCAGTTATCAATGGCTTTGTGCCATTGTGCCATTCTGCTTACGGCTTCCTGCCGTCCTGTTACTTAGCAGCTTGTTGCAATGAAAGTAGTACCGCAACCGGGCTACCATTGATGTGTATCGGATGGGTGGGTTGATATTTATATCCCCACATGATGTGTACCGAGTGATGGAGTTGGTGTGTAGCGGTTGGATTATTGGGGTGGTTTGCATAGCATTGCATGTATGATATTATTGTGATTTTATTCCGATGTGGGCTTCGGCCCAACTGAGGCTAATATGGTCTAAGGCCCAAGGGCCACTATTATTGAATAAGGCTCAGGCCCAAACTGTTACCGTATGTATTGTTACTGTAATGGGCTCTGACATAGACTGATTCTGAATTATGTCTCCTTACTAACTGTTTTAGTTTAGGAGGGGATTACACACTGAGTTTTCATAAACTCACCCCGTTTATTAACTATGCAGGTAATCCTCAGCATTAGGAGGATCGTTGCTGTGAGGGACTCGGAAGTGGCCACAAAACTGCTATGGTTTCTGATTTTCTTTTAAGTTATCTATTTATAAGTACTTATATTTGATCTGGATTGTAATATGGCCTCTTTTAATTTCTGGTTCTAAATTTGGAATTTTATATATTGTTTTATAACTGCTGGAGTAGAACACATTTTTCTTTTCCAAAACAATAACTTTTTTCAAAATATCACGTTTCCGCAAAACTTTAAATTAAGCTTGCGCAGCAAATAAAGTTTTAAAGGTAATAATGTTTTACAAGAGAATGACTTTTAATAAACCAACAGAAACTGAGGTTTTAAATAGTAAGAAGGATTTTCAATGAGAATATGGTTTTCGAAAAACACTTCAATGTGACACGCCAGATTCGGGCCTAACTTTTAGGCTGGGTTTGGGGTGTTACAGATGTTGATCCAAACCGTTTGAGCTTTTCGATGAGCTATAAAACAAAGAAAACAACTATATAAGCAACTGTTGCTTAGTAAGCTTGTATAAAGGAACTGAAACTTACCAAATGCATTAAATTAAATAACCATGGATGATTCCATTTATTCATAGGCCAAATTTTCTTTTTCCTATACATAGCACCTCACATGGTTAGTAGGTGAAGCAATGCAGATATAGATCCAACCAACACTAGGCATATAACATAATAAAACATTTCAATTTCATCAACCACATTCATCATATACTATGTGTTTTCATTTTCATTACCTTTCATATCTCGAAGTTTATATATCATACATACAATGGCATGGCTTATATGTACCTATCATTTCAACCTCAATTACCCGTTCATGTCAAGGAAAGAATTTCATTATATAAATCATTCATTCATATATTCAAAGATTACCTTTTCAATCCAAATACTTACATTTTGCTTTCCATTCCGTATTCTCAATAACATAGTTATTTATATACGTACCTTTTCATTTTAACCCTTAATTGCCCATTGAACCAAATAGAATATCATCAAATACTCAGGAGCCATGCTTACACAAAGTGTGCCTGTACATATAACTAAAACCTTTTATGTAATGCTCATATGCGTTGTGAAATAGGCCTGTTCACATGAGCTTTGGGTCCAAATGTAAGCTACACGATGCTGCTCACACAAGCTGTGGAGAATTTTCGACAAATACAGGATCTCAGCCATCAGTATAACATCCGAGACCAACACCCAACACATATAATCCCTAATGACATGTAATTTGTATCCTAAATATTCACAAGGTTCAAACAGGACCATTTTACATATCCATAGCCTTAATTTTCAATCCGTTATATCCTTTTAAAATATACATTTCCTTCATATTTATAACATTTTTGAATACCTCATCCAAACCAAAGAATTATGTCATTCAAATTAATTAACATCATATTTGGATGAATATTACAAGAATATTATGGAACTATTAATCTAATCTATTTGTAACATAATACTAATTAACAGTACATACAAAACAACACATAATAAATTAGTCCTTATACAAACTTTCTTGAACTCATAAATGACTTCTAACACAAACCGACAACTATCCCGCTACTTTGTGTCTGTTTGAGTTGTTTCCTGATCTAGATAAATATTTTTATTCAATTAATCCCATTCTATCATTTAAAATAATTAATTGTGAATTTAGAGAAGGACAGAAAGTGCTGTTGTTTAATTCGAGGCTAAGGTTATTCCTGGAAAAGCTCAAATCTCATTTATCCATATGAAGTTATAGAATTGTATGACAACCATGGAGGTACATTTAAAGTTAATGGTCAATATCTCAAGCACTATTGGGATAGTGAAGTTGAGCAAATTAAAATCTAATTCAAATTAATAGACCCTTAATTTTTATGATTTAAATTTTTAATAAATAGTTAGAAATTATTTTTCTTAAATTAGTATATTTAATTAATTCTATATAAGGAGATTGGAACTTAAGCGGGACTGTTGGAACCCTTCCAACCTTTCTTGGGAATTAATTTTTGTAATCTTTTGAGAAGAAATTTTCTAATTATTTTTGAAAATTTTATTTCCATTTTAATATGTTTTTCAATGTTAATTTTATTTGTTTATGTTACATAAGGGGGTCAAATTGGCCCAAGTACTAATTAATTTATTTTATCTTAAGCAGTCTAGTTGTAAATACAGTTTGAGCTAGAGGCTTGAAACAAAAAAGAGGAGAAATTTACCCCATCAATGTTGTCCATAAGGCTTCCACAAAACCCTAAAATTGCCACCACTTTTTCCCTCCATCTATACTTGTCGCCCAAGCACTTAAGTAGCAAAAACTTTGCTACAAGACTGCCCTAATTCACCACTATATAAACCCCTCTCTACTATCATAATACTCATAACCCTTCAAGCAGTTAGCTTAAACCATAGCCACTCATTTTTTCTCTTAGCTGTTAGCCTAAATCCCAAAATTCTCCCCAAATTTCTTCCTTTATCGCAAAACCCTAGCTTACTACCACTGCAAGCCTTTTTCCAGAGTAACCATATCGCCACTACATTCTTATCACTACCACACCCTATCACTATTGCACACCTATCACTGCTACAAACCCATTGCTGCTGCAAGCCTATCATCACTGCAAAATCCCTTACTTCATCCATTGCCAAATGTTTCCTATTTTTTGGGAACAATCACCATGTCTTGCAAAAGATCGAAGACCTCTGCCGAAAATCCCATTGTGATTCAAGACGAGTAAGTGACAAAAAGGTTTGATTCTATCTTCAAAAATCAACCTCTGATGCCAAAAAAGGTTTCAGCTTGGAAAGCAATGATAAGATGGTTGCGTCTTTGCAGATTTGAAAGACGATTGATGCCCCCAATTGGAATATCTTTTATGATGCACGATCGTTACCCGATGAGGAGTTAGTTTAGGAGTTCTATGCCAATTTGATTAAGCTAGATGCTACTGAAGTTATTGTTCTCAAGAAAAAGGTACCCTTAACTTCTAAGTCCATTAATGATTTGTTTAACCTACTTGATGTTGAAGAAGATGAATACTTTTCCATGATGACAAACATAAATTGAGATTTTCTTCAGCAAGTGCTTAATGTTATGACATATCCGGGCTCCCAATGGATTATAAAAAAGTATGGTAGTCATTCTTGTCGAAGGGAATATTTAAAACCAATGGCTAAGGTATGATTCTACTTTGTTCGATATAGTTTCATGCCTATCTCACACAGTTCCACCATCTCGGTGGAGCGAATACTTTTGTTGTATACAATTATGAGAAAAAAGGTCTATCAATGTTGGGAAGATCGTTATCAAGGAAATCCATGATTGTGCTAGAAAGAAGACCATCAGTGCTTACTTTCCATCATTGATAATTTCACTTTGCTTAAGAGCCCAAGTTAGAACAAAAGAAAACCTGAAGGGCCTGTCTATTTAAGGTTGCATCATAACCTATGATCTTGAAAGGTTAGTGGAGAATGTCCATGAACTAAACCCAACTGAACCGAGTGAACTGATAGAACCAAAAATTGATGAGTCATCGAACAAATCCAAAACAGAAACTAACTCAGTTACTAAGATAACAGAAGTAGAATCTGAGGAAGAACTGAACAATCCAGAACCGATAAAGGAACCAGAAGTCTTTAAACCAAGAGAAGAGCCCAACGTTGATGACCCAGTCGAACCAAGTGTTGATCATGAGTTGACTATTCCTATGCCCACTTTTTCAAACACTGTGAAGAAATTGAAATTGTCTATTGTGATGGATATGATGAAATTTATGCATAACCAACAATAGGCTTATCAGAAATATGCAAATATTAGAGATGATTCTGTAAGAAATAATTTTAAAAATATCTCTAACAACTTTGTTCCTGAGTTCCAGATTATATCTTCAAGTCATGGAAGGAAGATGAGAATACAAGCGAGCATAACATCAAAGGAAGAAGACAAGGAAGATAAGTCAAATAAATAAAAGGGGGAATTTCTTGTCTTTAGTTTTTATTTAGATGTTTATTTTTGTTTTCTAGTTAGAATTTTTACTTTCACATAATAAAATAGCAAGCATGAATAAATAAGTTCAATGCCTCTTCAATAGAAAAAGCAAATTGGTGTGGTAATGTGAATGAACATATCTAGGATTGAATTGTTGAGAAAGACTTGGTATTTAAGCAGTCTTTATGACCCACCTCTCTTTTATTGCAATCCTACCTGGTATTCAACTTTCATTCATTACTTTGTTTTCACAATGAGGACATTGCTTCTTTTTAAAGAGGGTAAGGCAAATATTTTGCAGCATGAATTTTTAACTTTTGCAAGTATATTTCAATTTTTTTACCTAAGTATGCTGACATCACTACAGGAAAATGGGGCTTTAGTGGTGTTTTTAGCGGCGTTTTAGCAAAAAACGCCGCAAAAATTGTAAAATACAAAGTAAGAGCGGCGTTTTTGGTAAAACACCGTTAAAAACAGAGCAATAGTGGTGTTTTTTGCTAAAACGCCGCTAAAAACCAGAGTATTAGCAACGCTTTTGGTAAAACCCCACTAAAAACCAGAGAATTAGCAGCGCTTTCTATAAAATGCCGCTAAAAACCAGAGCATTAGCGGCACTTTCGGTAAAACGGCGCTAAGTACCAGAGCATTAGTGGCGCTTTCGGTAAAACACCGCTAAAAACCAGAGCATTAGCGACGCTTTCGATAAAACGCCACTAAATACCAGAGCATTAGCGGCACTTTCGGTTAAACGCCGATAAAAACCAGAGCATTAGCGGCGCTTTTCCTAAAATGCCGCTAAAAGTCATATAACCCCTAAAACCCTAAACCCTAAAAAATCATAAACACTAATCTGTAACCCCTAAAACAAAAATTATTAAAAATTATGGTTATACAATATATTAAACATTTTCTTATATAATCGTAGAAAGAGATAGTATTGAATTTAAAATATTGAATTAATTATCATTACAGTTTAAGGTTTATGGTTTAAGATATATGGTTTAAGGTTTAAGGTTTGGGAGTTAATTAGTATTTGAAGGTTTAAGATGAATTATGGGTTTAGAGATTATGGTTTAGGGTTTAGGGTTAGAGTTTAAGGTGTAAGGGTTTGGGGTTAAGGGTTTAAGGTTTAGTGTTTAGTGTTTAGTGTTTATGGGATAGGGGTTAAGAGGCTTAGGGTTTAGATTAATTAGTATTTTTTAATTTATATATTAAACGATTTCTTATATAATTGTAAAAGAGATAATATTAATTTGGATATATTAAACTTATGATTATAGTTTAAATTATTTAAGAGATAATAGATAAACTTTATATATATATATTAAATGGTTCAAGATTTAATCTAAAAATATTTTGATATATTAAAATAATTCAATTCAAATTAATTCCTCTACACTTAATTTATTTAAGTTAAATTTAAACTTAAAATTTAGTCCTTATATTTGAATTTGATTAGTTTTAGTCCCTGTATTTTTCAAATCGATCAATTTTATCTTTTGTACTTTTCAAAATTTAAAATTTTAGTCATGATCACTCAAATGATAGCAATTATATATGTTTGGTTAAATTCTGCTATTAGTCTTGGTATTGTGCGTAAAGTTGTAGGTTGAGTTTATGTTATCCAATTAGATCATTCTTGGTCCCTATACTTTTCGAATTTTGAAATTTTAATTTTGATACAAATGACAATCGTTAAATTCGTAATTGGCTTTTTGTGAGTAATATGTTTGTTACATTAGATTTTAGAAATAGCAAAACTTAATGAATTCAATAGCTACCATTTAATTAATACTACAATTTCAAAATTTCAAAATTACAATGACTAAAAATAACAAAATTAAAATAAAATGACTAAATCCACAACTTACATATAATTCAATGACTAATAGAAAAAAAATAATTAAAAATATTTAACTTGTTTATATTTAAAAAATTAATAAATATCAAATGAAGATAACATGTATATATTTATAAAAAAAAATTAAAACAATGTCATTAGGTTTAAGTAATTTTACCTTAAGTATTTATAAATATGATGTGTTTTAAGTAAAATTTAATTGGAGATTTAAGGGGTTAGCGGCCTTTTTTTCCGCAAAAAAACATAATTGTTTAACTTAAACAAGATCCTTTTCCTTTCTAAAATGTTTTCTTTTTCTCATGCGCGACACTAAAAACCTCTAATTTCTTCCCTTAAAATCAATATCCTCAAAACACCCCCAATCTCACCCCTCCGTTGCCCTTTTCACTAAAGAAACTCTCCAACAGCAGCATCTCCATTGTCTAGGTGTCTCTTGCTTCCCTGGCACTGGAGGAAGAGGTGTGGCTGCTCTCTGGCCGATTAGCAAAGGAGAGTTGCTTCTTAAAGTTCCAAAATCTGCCTTAATCACAACTGACTCTCTTCTTTCAAGAGATGAAACTTCGTCTCTTGCACTCAAATCCCATCCTTCTCACTCTTCTACCCAGGTTTGCTTTTGTGTTTCAGTATTCGGTATATGTTTTAATCTGCGTTTCAACCAAACACAACGACTGGACTAAAGTAATTTGCCTATTTTCATTTGCAAGGCAGGTATTCACTGTTTGTTTGTTATATGAAATCAATAAAGGAAAGGCTTCTCCATGGCACCCTTATTTTCTGCACTTGCCTCGTAGTTATTCCATACTCGCCACTTTCGGTGAACTTAAAACGCAAGCCTTGCAAGTTCTGTCTCTTATTTTACCTCTTTTGCTTTTGCTTTTGCTTTCTCACATTTCCTTCGCTTGTATTTCTTTTTTTCTTTTTTTTTTCTTTCTAACCTTGCTATTTATCTCGTTCTTAGGTGGATTATGCCATCTGGGCTGCTCAGAAAACTGTCACAAAAGCTAAATACGAGTGGGAACAAGCCTTCACTCTCATGAAGGAACTTAAGTTTAAGCCTCTACTTCTCACTTTCAGGGCTTGGATTTGGGCTACTGGGACTGTAAGTTCACAGTGTTTATGCTTCTCTGGGTTTTTCTTTTTCGGTTTTTATTTATGTTGGATAGCTTCAACTTAGACTATTATGCACATTTCACCCGCATGCGTATGGATAAATATCTGGATAAACAAGCATACATGGGCTCCTAATTTATCTTCTCGTGTCTCTACTTAACATTTTCCTACATATTATTGCTTTGATAAAGGTTCAGATTATTGCTCGGGACAAAATATCGCAGACTTCCGGAAATATATGTTATTTATGCAAACATTTCTTAGTAGGAGGAGATTAAAATTTTGGAGTGTCAAACAAATAAGACTGTTTGAAAAGTTCAGAATTGGAACGAACTACTGCTTTAAAGTATCTGTATGGATGGTTACGTCATCACCTAGAGTATGGTACTCTTGCGCCACTGGAGCTTGCTAATTCTTTGTATTATGCATATGTAAGTACACTAGGGTATAATTCTTTGTTTATTTTTTGTTAGTTTTTTTCTTTTGGACAATGCCTTGATATTGCAATCTTGTTTGAGTGTAAGCTGCTTCCTCTAATGTTACTGTGGGATAGTTTGCTTATGTTGTGAATGCTGTGATTACAAGAGTGTCTTTTTGCATATGATTTCTATGGCTGAAGTGATTATATTTTGGACTTAGAGTTTTACATACGGTGAAAGGATATAATTTTCCTTAAGATTACTAGAAGCTTATCCCTAACATTACATTTTGGAAATGTTATTGTTATATTCTAGTGTTAATCAAAGTGTTTTCTGCCATACTTGTGATAACCCAACATGTCAATCTTTTGTGTGCCAAACTCATATGGGTTGCATCATCTTTTCCTCTATTTTTCTTCTTTCTTATCTTTCAATGGTAAAGTGATGCATTGGTGTGTTATACAGCTCTCTTATAGGGTTGAATTATTTACTTGCTCCATCTTTGTAACCTTAGGCTGCTAAAAAGATGCTCCAAATAATATGTTGCACGTAGTTGGACCTTAGAAGACAAACTAGCTCTTCTATTCAGCTCCATGTAATTAATTATTTGATTTAGATGATTTTATTATGCACTTACTCAATTTACATATACCCTTGATCATCCCTTCCAAAATGCCTTTTTTAATGCATTCAGATCTTGCATATGCAGTTTGATTTGTTTAGCCTCTGTTACTGAGATTGTCCATTTAAAATTATTTGATGATAAACTTCCCTTTGCCTGTGGTAGCCATATTTTCAACACTATTGAATTTAGTCTTTTGGTCTATGTCTGGATCTTTAGGCACTAGATTTGAAGCCAAACTATGTGCGTGCTTGGGCAAACATGGGTATCAGTTACGCCAACCAGGTTTGTTATCTCTTGCGCCGTTCTCTCATTGTCTTGACATTTATGAAAAGGGAATTGCATCTCTTACTTTAAGTCTCCATTTCCTTTTGCATATTAAATTTGTGCTTATTAATTAAACAACATAAATGATATTTTTTTAATCTCCTTAATTATTTGGGTCGATCCTACATAATAGTCAAATTTATTAATCAACTACCCACTATTATGTGTGTGACTTAAGATTGAGTCTAGATTTCAGCAATTTTTTAATGTAGTCAATGTTATTCAGAATTTTTTTAATGTAGTCAGTGTTATTTAGAATTTTTTAATGTAGTCAATGTTATTCCGGTATAAAATATAGTTGGTACTAATTATATGAGTGCTTACCGATTGATTTTGCCTTTACCGACCAAAGTATGGTATATCGGTAGATAAAAAAATGAATTTTAAAATATAATTTTAGATTTAAAGTTAAATATTTTATTCTTTATTTTGGATTTGTAGAAGATTAAAATATGTCATAAGTCCATGTATGCTTTTAAATTTTGAAATTTACTCTCTATACTTTTATTTTCAAGAATTTAGTTTATCTATTTTTTAGATTTTAAAACAATGTTAATAGTTGGACTTAAATTTTGGATTCGGAAAAATATATGGACTAAATTCTAAATTTTTTAATAGTAGAAGGATTTAATGCATATTTTTAAATTTTTCGAATTATGGATAGTATGGGATGATTTATTGTTTAATTTATGGAATACTTTTTTCACTCGTTCATTTTGAAATTGTTTAGTGATAGATTGTATTTGCAAGGCTTATTAAAAAGTATTTTATATTATTGATTAATATTTTATATTTAATATTTATAAATATTATATAATTTTTTTAAATAACAATAAATATGAAATAAACCAGATAATATTGACTTTATTAATAAAAATAAAAACAATCAAATCTATTTAAGTGCATATATTTTTTTAATCAATTAAAATTATTTTTGGTTTGGTTTTGAAGATCACTTATCCACAAAGCATAACTCATTCTATAATCCATCAGATTTATGCTTCTTTTTTCTTTTTTTTAGTGTTTTTGTTATACTTTTCGGTGTTCAACCTTATGAAACAGTTTTTATATTTGTCTTTTTTAAATCTTTGGGTGTTGTCATTTTTTTGATAGTTTATTGCCTGTTATGTGTTTTATTTTTTTTTTCGATTGTTTATTTCCCTTTGATTTAACGACATTTTCTTGCAAATCTTTGAATAATTGAATCCTAGAATATATGTGTTTGAAATTTATTGATGTGGTCTGTGAGTTACTTTTTTGTTGTTTTATGTTGTTTATTATGATTTACTAAATAAGAGAACCTAAATTATGAAAAAAATAGGTGTCTGAAAAAAATGGTAGTTTTAATTATTGTTTACTGCTTGAAGTTGAATGCTGTCCATATATGATTTTGAATGCTAGAAATTTGCAGGATTTAATTTCCTGCTTGAAGTTGATTAAGCCATGCTATAAATGCAAAATATTTATATGCTGTTCACATGCTAAATTAACCATTACTAAGCTTAAAATTGATCTATTCGAATGTGTTAAATTCATTGTTCAAAGTGATGTTATTTATGCTAATGTATTGAGTATATTAAGTTGTGCAATTTGATGTTATATGTGGCGTTAATGTTGACTTGTTAATTGCATATTTTATTATTAATTTGACGTTATATGTGTCATTCATTAACTTTTGTTTCTTTTTTCTCAGGTTTGAGTTTTTGTTGGATGCATGGTTCAGGATTAGCTGAATTCATGCATTGTGACGACTTGTTTGAGCTAATTGCTGATCTAAAAAGTGTGCATTCTATCATTATTTTGTTCTATTTGTATTTTGTTAGATTTTTGGTGTAGTATGATAAGTGCGGTATTTTGTTTGATTGTTATTGATAAACTTTCTATTTGGTGGGATATATATTTATATCATAGATAT
Source organism: Gossypium hirsutum (assembly GCF_007990345.1). Taxonomy (NCBI): domain Eukaryota; kingdom Viridiplantae; phylum Streptophyta; class Magnoliopsida; order Malvales; family Malvaceae; genus Gossypium; species Gossypium hirsutum. Next base: position 92,699,457 of record NC_053429.1, on the reverse strand, counting down.
TATTCTTCTTCTCAATATTTTGATAATGAATTTTAATTTTTTTTATATTTTTCATAACTTTTATAATATTTTATTTTTTTAAAATTTTATGACCTTTAGCGGCGTTTGTGGGAGAAGCGCCGCTAAAAGTCATGACCTTTAGCGGCGTTTTTTAGATAAACGCCATAAACTTTAGCGGCGTTTCCTATAACGGCATTTTTTGCAGCGCTTGAAAAAATGTCGTAAATAGTTTTAGTAAGCGTCGCTAAAAGCCTAAAAAGACGCCGCTAAAAGTCAGTTTTGCTATAGTGAATAAATGAATGTTCAGAGAGAATTTTTATTCTTAAGTTTGTTCAAATGTAAGCATAATTTCTAATTTTATCTAAGTTATTCTTATGTTATCTTGAGTGATGGAATGCTTGTATGCTCCTTAGTCTTACGTAGTATTTACAATGAAAAATTGATTTCTTTAGAAATTGACATGCATGAAAGTTTAAGTCTTTAGAATTGACTTAGTAACTTTCTTGAGGTGAAATTCTAGGAGGTATAAGAATCTTATATGATATGGACACAGTTTCTTTTGATCGTTTGAGCCTTTCAAGTTGACCATATTAAATTAACCCTTGCAACTTAATTTTTGAGCTTAATGTCCTGTTTATTGCTAATTACCTACATCATAAGTCGTAATATCGTCTTTTTTAATTTATCCTTGTAACACCTTTTACCCGTATTCGACACCGGACATAAACTCACACAATCATACAAAACTGAGACATGAATTTCCGTCCAAATTTAACACTTTTCATTCACAAGCATATTGTCCCTCATATGGGTCCAAGAAGCCTAAAACCTACATTGGGTCGTTTGTGAAACTTAGAAAAATTTCTAGTTTTGGAGGGCCACACACCCGTGTGGATTGGGACATGCCTGTGTGGTTAGGTCATGTGGCAAATTAAATTCCAAAATCAAGAGCAGATTTCAAACGGCCTGGCCACACGCCCATGTTCTGAGGCCGTGTCCTTCACATGGCTGAGACACACGGTCGTGTATCTACCCGTGTGTTTACTACGGGGTATTCAGTTTTACCTAATTAGGGTTCAAGGGGCACATGGTCGGATCACACGCCTATGGGGCAGACCGTGTATCACACATGGTCTAGACACACACTCGTGTGTCTACCCGTGTGGACAACTATAAGGCTATTTTCCAAGCCTTTTGCCACCCTTAGATACTCACATACTTAGACATATTTCATGGCACACAACATGTCACATTTTGGACAATCAATCATTCCTAATCAAGACTAATTCATGCCTATCTAATGTCACCATTTCACATACTCAAATTAACAAGCTTACTTAAGGCATTCCACTCCAATTTCATATCCGATCAACATTATTAACCTGCTCTTAATTTACATATTTAAAACATGTTCATAGCCATACCAATTTTCATCATTCATTCACCATACTTATATGCCACATAAGACCATCCATCATTATCAAGACTTTGACACATGCATGCATAAATAATTAGGTTTACAACCCAATAATCAATATGAACCATATCTCATGGCCATATACAAAATGAATCACCAAGTCGTTATAAGCCAACATACTTGGCCAAATTAATATGACACATGAACAAAAAGACCAAGTCCCTATACATGCCATACTCAAATTGTTGAGACTAACTATACCCAAAAGTCCAATTGATACTGTGATCGAGTCTCTGACGTCCTTCGATCCTCGAGCTAGCTTGGCAATACTATAAGTAAATGGAAAAGAAAGGGGAGTAAGCATAAAGTTTAGTAAGTTAGCATGTAAACAATAAGCAACATAGATCATACATTTATCATACAATTAGCATAAGGTAGGTTAATATAGTCATCCACAAATCTCATAAACAAAACTTACTCCATCACATACTTACCATATGCCCATCTTTCACACATCACCTATTAAGAGTGTAACACCCCTATCCCGTATCCGTCGCCAGAATAGGTGAAGGGGCATTACCAGACTTGAAACTCATATCAGAATAGTAAATTTTTTTTAAGAACATTCCTTTAGATAAATACTAAAGACAGTCAGGGCTACAATTTAAACTTCTATAAGTACACATTCAAAAGATGCCATTTTCGCATGGCTTATATACATTAACCAAAATATTCTTCGGCCACTGGTCTATTCTATACATGCCATAAAATAATTCAAAACATAACAGTAACAAGCAGTGTCAACAGATAACAATCAAATTATAACATAGTTGTTCGTATTCTTATTTCACTCTTCCTTCGGGCATACCTTTCCTTTACTGAATATGCACATCTCATCATTTACAATAGGCAGATAAACTTTCACATAAAAGTGAGCTCATGTGATATAGATATATTGTATAATTTCACATAACCTCTCGCACTGATCCGATGTCACATAATCATAGGAATAGTCTCATATATTGCTCACGTATGCATCACATAACTACCTTATGATTTAGTTCAAATCAAGCTCACATATAAACTTGGAGTACATACCTGTTTAACCTTTCGCATTGAATATATTTATAAGAAATTCTTATTGTGAAGTCTTATAGCTTTAAACTCTACTCGGATTATCGGAAAACTTTAGCTCAGATGAAATCTCCACACGAAGTCAGCGGGTCTTAACCCAGACATAGTCACCACATATGGTCATCTGGTCTTTAATCCCGGGTTTACATCATAGAGTTTCATGCATATTTATTCACATGTTACAACATTCACATCGACTATCACATTTGTAATTTATTTACCTCATCAAATATCTAATAAAACACACCTTCCGCCGTTTGTCATTTGGCCACAATATATATATCCCCTACATCTCTCACATTAGCCATTTGGCTTTACCACATATCCATCTCATACACGTTTCACATTAGCCATTCGGCTTTACCTCATATCCATCTCATACACATTTCGCATTAGCCATTCGGCTTTACCACATATATACACTTCCACGTTCATCACATTGGCCATTTTGCCTTATCACATATATGCATGTTCACATTCATCACATTGGCCATTCGGCCTTATCACATATATGCATGTTCACATTCATCACATTGGCCATTTGGCCTTATCACACATATGCATGTTCACATTCATCACATTGGCCATTCGGCCTTACCACATATATTCATGTTCACATTCATCATATTGGTCATTCGGCCTTATCTCATATATGCATGTTTACATTCATCACATTGGCCATTCGGCCTTATCACATATATGCATGTTCACATTCATCACATTGGCCATTCGACCTTATCACATATATGCATGTTCACATTCATCACATTGGCCATTCGGTCTTATCACATATATGCATGTTCACATTCATCACATTGGCCATTCGGCCTTATCTCATATATGCATGTTCACATTCATCACATTTGCCATTCGGCCTTATCTCATATATACACATTCACATTCATCACATAAAATCCTAAATCAAAATATAAATTTTCATGTATTCACATCACAATTATCCAAATATACTTCACATACCACATATACTTTCATGTATAGACTTTGTCTTGGCTGAATCTACATCTATCATTTTCCAATGAATAATTCAATTTCATGCCATACTATCATTTCATATTCGAATACTTATAAACTTACAATTTCACAAATTTTAATATCAAAGATCCATCTAACACTCATATGTCATTTTATTATATCACAATTTAGAATTCACGTATGGGTTTAATCAATAGCTTATGAGCAACTAAAACAAGTTTTATCCATGTTTACAACATAACCACAAATTCTCTACAAGCTGTTTTCCTGAGCAACAATCATTAAATTATTTGTAACTGGGGCTACGAAATTCCAAATTATGTGCCGTTAATTTTCCATGAAAATAGACTTGTATATCCTCTATCCACAAAATTTTCATAATTTTTGGTTTGGCCAATCAATACCAGATTTTTCTTAAAGTTTCCCCTATTTTACTGCTTGACTACTCTAACTACTCTTCACTAAGAATTTAATTTCTCATTGTAAAGAATTCAAAATATGTTTTCGTTTATTTTGCTTGAAACTAGACTCATTAAGGAGTCTAAGCATATAATTTTATCTTATAATCATTTTTTTACGATTTATAATGATTTTCCAAATACTGAACAGGGGATTTCGGAGCCATTCTGACTCTGTCTCACACAACTTTGAAAATCTCATTATTGGAAACCCCTTTACTTACACAATTTCTTTTATACGAAACTAGACGCATCAAGATTTAATTACATAATTTATTCAGCCTTTAACTCAACTCCCACAATTTATGGTAATTTTTCCAAAACACGCTACTGCTGCTGTCCCTAGCAGATTTATACAATTTACTCTATAAAGTTCTCATTCACATATTTAAAACATAATATCATATATGCCGTCATTTAGAAAAGTCATTGACCTTAACGTATATACATAATTCATATTCATGCCGTTTTAAAACTTAAACTTACAAAGGAATCAAACTCAATTACTTAAGAACTTACCTCGGAAGTTATCGAACGATTACAGATCGACTATTCGATTAGGTAGCTTTTTCTCTTATCCGAATTAGACTCCCTCAGCTCTTGAGCTTGAATAAACAAATTTAATCTATTACAAACCAATTATACAAACTCATGGCCGAATACAACAAGAAGACTAACTAGATTCTACTAGCCACTCATTGCTCTATTATTAACCTTACTTAATTATAAACACATTCGGCAACTACCTCAACCTTATTTAATACAATTAACACCGAATTCCTCATGTAAAAAGTACCATTGCCGAATATCATTTAGTTCACAAGGTCCTAATTTCAAAATTTTGACAAGCTCATACCCATTTCCTACTAATTCCATCATTTTAACACAGGTACGGCAAAGCTAAATTCCATTCTTCCATTAGTTTGCATTTAAATTATTTAAAACATTCAACACAACTCAACCTTATAAACACATATTCGGCTAGGAAGAAAGATTGATAATTTAACAACCTTAGCTTAACATATAATTTGTTGTAACACATCTTTAAGCATTCTTTTATTCCATCAACTCAAAACACATTCATCACTCACAATAACTAAATTCATATTCGGCAATGGCCTCCAATATAGTGACCGATTCTTCTCAACTAGCACCTAGTGTACACACATGATCATTTGTTTGATTCAAACACCTATCCACCAAAAATTCATCCAAATTAACAAGAACAACAACCACATTCCTTGTTATCTACCATGACCGAAACCCATATTCATTCACCAAATATAAAAAATTTAACATGGGTCCAATAGGGAACTTAGAAATTTACTAGGATTTAACTAATATTTCAAAAATTAACCAAAACTTCTTACCTTAATTAGGACTAGGATGACCGAATGATGTTCTCCCCTCAACTTCTTTCACATTCGGTTCTTCAAGAAACAAAGATGAATACTTTGTTTTTATCACCCATGTTCTCTTTATTATATTATCATTATTAAATAAATAAAAGCCATTTAGTTAACATGTTGATAATATAAAATTTATATGTTATTTATTAACTAGCAACAAGGCCGGCCACCAATAATAAAGTGGGCAATTTGACATGCAAGCCCCACATTTTAGCCATGTTAACAATTGGCCACTTTAAGAAAAAGACTTCTAAAATTTTCCTTTATACAATCAAATCCCAACTAAATAATTTAGCATCCAATTAACTAAATTAGACCACCCAACTTTCACAATAGGTAATTCACATAACAAAAACACTGAAATTAATATTTTACAAAATTTTTGACTAGGTTTTGTGGTCCCGAAACCACTTCCCGACTAGGGTCAATTTAGGACTGTCACAAAGAGTTATATGTACATACCTGTACAAATCCTTAACATAGTCATACACAATCTCAACTTTGACATTCTCCTGAAATTACTCGTTAGATGTCCCGTTGAACCACTTGGAATATTCTTAGATACACGAAATACTTTTACACATAAGTGTCACATATGTAGCCAATGCTACTTCATATCACATATCACATAATGCTCATTCATGAGCTAATCACGGGCCTGCTCACACAAGCTGATAGTCAAGACGTAGCTACTGGGGCTGCTCACACAAGCTGACATGTATGCGCAACACATGCCAGAATACCTAGCCACCGGTAGAATGTACATGACTAGCACCCGGATCACAGTACATACATCACATAATCTCATGAGCTCATAATCACATGGTTCCTAGTGACATGTCACATTGTATCTTAAATTATTCCTAAGGTTCAACCGGGAACTTCGAGGTATCATACTTTCGTCAAATCGTCATCAAGTCATCATTAATCAAATCCACAAAGACAATTACACAATTAATACAATATTAAAGCATTAAGTATTTAATAATATAATGTTGCATTATTTACACACGAACTTACCTCGGTACAAAATATGGACAATTAATTCGATTTAGTCTAAAATCTTGTTCTTTCCCCGGTCTAAGTCTGGACTCCATTTTTCTTCATCTATAATAACAAATTTAGCTCATTTAATCATCACATTATTCATATCTTCCAAAAACTATATTTTGGAAAAATTATAGTTTTGCCCATAAACTTTCACATATTTACAAATTAGTCCCTAGGCTCGTAAAATGAAATGTGTCCATTTTCTTTGTTACCCAAGCCTAGCTGAACCTAACACATGCTCATAACAACGCACTTCCCTTCAAATTAGATTTTTACTACTCATTTTTACAACTTTTACAAAAAGGTCCTTCCAGATGTTTTCATAAAAAAATCACTTAGAAAAAGATGTTTATCACACATCAAACTTTCATATTCCTCCAGTAAGCATCAAAATACATGCATGCCACACATGGTTAAGTTTTTGAACATGAACCCTAACTCAAAATAATGGTAGAAATAGCTAGATCATGCTTCAAGGATCTCAAAAACATAAAGAACAAAAAAAAAAAACGGGGTTAGGGTGTACTTACAATCAAGCTTGAAAGTTGAAGAAAAACCCTAGCTATGGCCCTTCTAATTTTTGGCACACACATGAAGAAGATGAGTAAATTTTTGCTTCATTTTTCCCTTTTTATTTTTTTATTAACCAAATGACCAAAATGCCCTTTTATGCCTTTCTTTCAAATTTTCCTAACTATGTCTATTTTTGTCCATAAAGATAGAAACTGGGCAAATTGCCATTTAAGGACCTCTAATTAATAATCCATGGACATTTCATGCTTAAAGCTTCTAGAATTCACATTTTGCAACTTTTTCAATTTAGTCCTAAATGTCAAATTGGACTCTTTATCAAGAAAATTTCTTCATGAAAATTTCACACAAGCATGCAATCATATTACAAACCTTATAAAAATCATAAAATAATTATTTCTACTTTAGATTTGTGGTCTCGAAACCACTATTCTAACTAGACCCTAATTTGGGATGTTACAATCATGTTCTTTTTCACCTAGCTGAACTGAATATATCTTGCTGATTAAAGTGTGAGGAAAAATACAAAAGATGTACATGCTCCTCACATGATTTAAAAAAAATAATGGATGAAAGAACAAAGGTAAGTTTTTTCAATATAATAAAAAGCAAAGAAAAGTTTGCCCAAGGTCTAAAAAGTAAAGGATGAGCATGAGCTCAAAATAAGTTTGGGGGTGTTCCGAAGACCCAATTCTATGAAGGTTGTGACACAAAAGGATCCAAGAAAAAGTTAAGATTAATATGATTGAGCCTAAAAATTCACTTCTCTTTATCCCTACCCTTAGCCTAGCTCCATTACAACTTAATAAAAGACCTATTGATTTGATGGTCATATCAACTATATTACTAGAAAGGAATTGTTAAGTTTAAAAAAATCACTAATTAAACCTTGTGATTGTTATGTTTAGTTTATAAGGAAAGCATATTGATTGGTGAGTATTATATATGATTTGGAAATACATGCATACTATGGCTCATGTTGACATTATGATGTACTTAGTATAAAGTTTGGAAATAATATTTGCATTCGAGCTACTTATCAATAAAAAGCATTTTTTAGCATGATTTTGTTGATGCATGATTATGTGCGAAGATTGATGCTGCTTTATCATTTTGCAAAATTGCCTTAAGCAAAAGTTGTGCTTTGCATGAACATTATTTGGGACAAGCAATGGTTTAAGTTTGGGGATGTGTAAACTCTAAATTATCTAGGGTTTTTCTATTTTTTACCACCTTTTTACTTAATAAATATGTTTATCTTGAGTAATTGTTATTAAAATAAGTGAATTTTACTTAATTAGTAATATTGGGCATGAATTTATGAAGTACGTGAAATTATGCTTAATTACGTGATTTTGGTACATATTTTATATTATTTCATGTTAATTTATTAATATGTGATTTTTCACTATGTAGGAGGACTATTGAAGTTGTGATTAATATGAATGAAACATGGACATGCACAAATCAATTCATGTGGATGACAAAACCATGCTAATTGGGTCATGAGGTTGATAATTTGACCCAGTAAAAGATGTACTAAAGGATGAATATGTTTACTAAATTATTGGATTGAAAAACCGTCCAACAAGGAGGTATTAAAGCCAAGTTTTGATACAAGTAGATGGCTGCCTAAAAGCAAGCTTTGGGTATTTAATTGAAGGTCCTTATAATTGGAAAATATCATAAATCAGCCCAACAACTTTGTTATTAAAATCGTCCACCCTATGGCTATTAATAGCCTTGGTTTCAATTCAAAATAAGGAGACTAAGTCATTCCCTTTTCCATGAATTGTGGCCAGCCATATGTGAGAGAAAGTGAAGGAATTGAAATTCTATTTTTAGCAAACTTTACCCCTTACCTTCACCTATAAATACCATGCTCCTATCACTTCTCAAATCATCCCTTAATACTCATCTCTTATTCATTCTCTCATTCATCATTCTCTCTTCCATTTCCCTTTTCATGTCCCTTGCATAGCCATCCATCTCCCTTTCCATTCTTTAGCCAGCAAAAGCTTTGTTAAAAGCATTCTTTGGTTGGCCACCTTAGGAACTCTTTAGTAAAGGAAGCATCGAGCAGAACGGAGGAGAGCATCAATCAGAATAGATCCGAAAGGCTGCTGAACTTAATAGAGTTTACTCTTTCCTCTTGTTATTTATTTTAATTATGTTTGTTTTGAGTTTATTGTTTTTGACATCAACGATGATATTTTAAATCATATTTTCTAGGATGATTATGTTAATTCAATAAGATCTATTTTATTCATGTTTAATATGTTTGGGCTTCATTCAATCATGTTTTCAATTAATATGATGATGTATTTCATTCATATGTGATTGGGTGTACTCATAATTGAAAAGTGCAATGCTCAATTTAGATCATAAAACCCGACTAAGTTGAGGTTCATAATATCTTTAGTTAACTCTATTATTTTACATTTTTTTTAGGTTTATGTGATTAAATTGTTGCAAACGTACATGTCCCCGTGGCCTCGCATAAATACTAAGAAACCCTTAGTTAATATGATCAGTAAAATGAATATTTAACTAAGTAAAAGACTCCAAAAAAACTTAATTTGGTTTCCAAACTCATGAAAGATTGAGTTGCCATGGAAGTATTTTTGAACATTGTTAAGCATGATAAAGTAAATGGAATTGATTAATATAATTATCCTAGCCCATTTAATGTTGATTTTTTTTGCTCCTAAAGCCATTCATTCACACATTTAGGTAAATTGCATCTAGATTAAAATTGCATTAGGGATCACTATTTGCATCTAGTTAATTTAATCATCACTATCCAAAATTTTTGACTTTTTACATCAAATTTTTATTTATAATTTTGCAATTAATTGGTTAAGTTTATACAGTCCCTATGGAGACGATAACTCATTCTTACTTATTACTTGAACAACTGTGTACACTTGCGCATATTCCTCGTTACAAGTACTCAAGGGAGGCAACTATTAGATCGATCTTAATTTAAACATCGAAAGATCTAATTAGTACTTTAAGTCAGTTACAGTATGAGAGTAAAGGTAAAAAGTAGTTTTTATTTTTATGTATAATAAAATAAAATAGCATAACAAAATAAAATTTGAGAGATTAAAGAATAGAAAAAATCGAATCTGATTCTGGGTGATTAGCTCACTTTGATAATCCCCATCAACTGTCACTTCGAGTTCTTCATCAATCTCATCCTAGAAAGATCTTCAAATCTTCCACTTCAATAACGAGTCGTCAAGGACTACTTGTCTTCCAACCTCACAGTCTAGACCGATTTTGGGTGAAGGTGTTCATGGGTGGGCATAACTAATTTTGAGTTAATTCCCACCATTGTGACTTTTCAGGGTTGTTAGGCCTAAGGTTTGTTTTATGTTCTTCCTTTCCCAAATAGCTGATCTGTTGAGTATCCCTACAAAATAGTTGATAGATCATCCCTCCACTCCTTAATCCCCCTAGAGCGATTAGTTCCTCATGGTATCCATAAACAATATAACATAGATATAAAGAGAAAACATGCTAAATAAATCGAAAATATAGAGTTTATGAAGGAGCTTGGTTGTATTAAGATTGATCGTGAATCCACAAGTTTTGATTGTCTCCATAATTAAAATCTTTCCAAATAGAACAAAGAAATAATAGAAAAAAATCTAACCTAAGAAAAGAGGGAACTAAACTGATTTTAAAAGACTAATTCTATGCTAAGTGAATGGTGTATTTTACATCTGAAAAAGAAGCCTATTTATAGATCTCAAGTGTCCATCGCCCTTAACCCTAGGTTAGTTGATGTTCTCGAGCTTTAAGTTTGATTGTGCAGACCAAAATGCCCTTTGGCTCGTGTTTAATTCCCATCCAGAGTCAATGTCGCGACACACCAGGACTTGTGTCATGACATAGGAGTCAATATACTCCTTTTGAGATATCTTCAGGGGTGTGTCGTGACACTCTTAGTCATTGTCGCGACAACAAAGATAGTTTCGTGATTTCTCCATTCTGCTCCCTATGTTACGACATTGATCATTCCGTGTTGTGACATAACACCCAGTATCTGTTTAATCTGCCTTCTAACAATCTATTGCACACTTATAAAATTTCATTATCTCACTCTTAAGCCTCATTTGACCCCCAAGGTCAATAAAAGGCTTAATTTGCACATTTTATTGAACTTAACAAAACTTACTAAAACATAATTAACTAATGATAATTTTTAATTTCAAACTCTTAAATTGCAAAACTAGTTTAATCTACTATACCAAATTACGATAGATCAAACTCTCCCACACTTAAGTCATTACTTGTCCTCAAGTAACATTAATAAAGAAAAGAAATAAAAGATGTCCGTTGAGTAGATATCATACAAGTATTTATTTTGGAGCAAATGACTAAGTGTTTCATATTCACAAGTAACTTTAACATGATTAATAATTGTGTAACGCCCCAAAAATCTCGAACTTTCTTTTTATGATGGTTTTGATAGAAGGTGTGCCTAATGTTCCTTGTCAAGTGTTATTTATGTGATAATAGGCCTTGGTTAAGTTTAAAGTTCAAACTTTGGGGTGAAGGAAATTATAGTTTAATAATTAAAAGAACCTTGATGGCAAGTAGCTTGGGTTTTAAATAAATAAAGGAGGAAATAGACACAAGGAGCCTTGTGTTGGGGTGGCAAGTAGCGTTATATGTAGGGCTTAGAGGTGGCGTCACATGCATGGCAAGGAGGTTTGGGGTTCGAATCCCTCATTGCTCAAAAGAATGATATATTTTTGCTTAATAAATTGCCAGTAGTGGTGTTGGATGTGAACTCTGAAGGGAGTGATAAAAGGAGAAATTTAAGGGAGTGATTAAGGAGTTATCAGGGAGAAAAGTTAAGAGATGAAGGGTGTAGAGAAGTGGAGCCAAATAGGGAATTTGGGGATAGGTAGATTCGGCTATAGTATATATAGGTGTCGATTTTGGGGATTCTAGGGTAATGCCAAAATTGCTTCTCTTCCTTTAGCCAAATTCCTCATTTTTTTTTGTGTTGACCGAAACACTTTTCTCTCTAAGTGCTCAGAAGCCAAATTCCTTGTTCCTTGCTTGCCAATTTTCCATTCTTTCTCTTCTCAAATTCTCTTTTGATTCACCTTTGGTTTTAGCCGATTCCTTCTTCTCTTCTTCTTATTTGTGTCGAATAACCCCTTGTACCATACAAATCTCAAAAGTCGAATACCTCTTTGGCTGAAGACCCTCTGTGCCAGCACTACTCCCTCTACTTCGCCTGATTCTTGTGTGATTAGTATCGAATCTCAAATTTTAGATCTCTGCCGAATTGCTCCTTAGGTGTTTGGGGTTTTGGTAAGTGTTCCTCTTTTATTGGTTAAGGTTGGCCAAATGGTTATGGATGTTTTAAGAGTGACTTAAGATGATTGCGAGTCACTTGTTGGTTAGTTCTTAATGATTAAGATTGATGCAGATTTAAGGAATACTCATGATTAGTGATCAAGGAAAGACTGTTAAGGCTTGTCGTTTAAGGTAAGGCAAATGTGAGATTTTTGGTTTTTGGTGATCGTATTGGATAAGGGTGTGATTAATTGTTGAGTGACATCATTTGTAGGTTCGTGGCTAAGCAAACCGTAGCACGTCTTAGTAACAGGTGTGTACATACACTGCACACACACAGTAGACCGGCAAATCTCGAATACCGAAAAGCCGAAAGTTTGGCTACAATAGTCTTGCAGTGTGCGAACACTCGTAAGGGGGAAATCGATAGGTTATCAGAGGCCACATGAGCGATTCCATGGACTTGGGCCATGTATTGGCCAACCGGGCTAGAATGGGCTAAATGGGCCCGATGGGTTGTAGTGCCCACAATAGGCAAAATTGGCAATTTGATACTATGTGATGAAAATTCATATGATTGCATGATTATGAATGTGATTGGGCCTGACGGGCCATATGAAAGTGATTAGGCCAGATGGGCCATATAAATGTGACTGGGCCCGATGGGCCATATGAATGAGATTGGGCCTAAAGGGGCCAAATGAATAAGTATGGATCTGTTAGTGTTTAGTAAGGGGTTGTGGACCCAGTTTTTTGGTAACTACTCAATCGGGCATAAAACTTAAATAATTAATTAACTTCAACCGTGGACGAGTCATAAGGCTAAGGTGTGGAAATGGGTATATACATGTCTAGGATTGGATCTAGAGAGAGCTTGGTACTTAAGCGGTCTTAATGACTCACCTCCTCTTCTCTGGAATCCTACCTGGTGCATAGTATCTGTTCACTTTAGCCAACGAGGACTTGCTAAGGGGCCAAGGTAAGTAATAAACCCATAATAAAGAGAAATTATCGAAAATTCCCCTAAGGGCAAAAATGACTAAAATACCCCTATGCGTGGAATGTAAGATTTATGGATGTTACATGTATACCTGCTGCATTCATATGATATTCTGTTTAGGTTGCATATGGGTTGGGAATTATGGAACGGAGGAAGTATATGAGGATCGCGTGGTTGCTTGACGATCGTGGATCCATCGATGGCTATTAAGCCCAGTATTTGATTAGCAGCTTGCTGTAATGAAGGTAGTACCACAACCGGGCTACCATTAGAGTGTATCGGATGGGTAGGTCGATATTTATATCCCCACATGGTGTGTATCGGGGGATGGAGATGGTGTGTAGCGGTTGGATGGGTGGGATTCGTGCATATTTGATTGCTTTATATTTGTTCTGAAATTGAATTGGGCTTAGGCCCAAAAAGACTTGCTTTTGCATGCTTTTCTATTTGTCGAGGGTTGTACACACTGGGTTTTCGAAAACTCACCCCTTCTTTTATTTTTCTCAGGTGATCCTCAGTAGGTGGTTTGACGGTTGGAAGGACTCCGAGGTGGCCAGCTAGCAAGATGACTTGGACTTGTTTCTTAAGCCTATAATTTCTAGTATTTAAAGTTATTTCAGTCCGGAATGTAATAAGGCCTTTCCTCTGGTTATTATTTCAAATTAGGATTATTATTTTTATGTTTTATATTTGTTAGAAGTAGAATATGGTTTCCTAAACCATAACTCTTTTTAAATACTACATTTCCGCAACTCAATTTTTAAATGACAAGTTTTCATAAATCATCTGTTTTAAATAAAGCTTCTGCAACTGAAAAGAGATTTTACAAATTAATTATTATGATACAAGAAGGAATAGTTTTTTTTGAAAATACACCTCGCTTTGAAAGCAACAAATACAAGCTGGGATTTTACTCAAGGTTTTTATTTCAAAGAAGGGTTTTCAATGAAAACAAGGTTTTTGATAAAACACTTCAATGTGTCACACTGGATCTGGCCAAAACGTCCGGGCCGGGTTTGGAGTGTTACAAATTGACTTAACACTTTTGATCACAAACATCTTAGTTCAATAAATTAAAAAGTATGCAAACACTAAGGGTCTCACCTGTAGGGATCCATCAATAAATCATAAAAGTATTTTGATTATCCGAGCGTAATACAAATAGTCGTTTATGCGATAGTTTAATATAATGTTCATTCTTGCACAATAATATTTAGGTCACATATAACTTTCAGCTTGTAACGTTGATAGGTAGGAAATTCAAAGATAGTAAACACCAAAAGGTTTACAACCACAAAAATAGTTTGGCACATCATATAGATCCCTATTCTTCCCCCATAGTGACCCTTACCTGCTCACTACCTCATTTCTCCTTCTCTCACCTTCCTTGTTTCTCCACATAGGAAATCATTGCATGATATAGTAACTACAGCTAGCTTACGAGTTCCTTGTGCACTAATAAACGAGTTTTTTTTTTCTTTTTATGACTTTTTCACTTTGCTTTTTAGCTCATCTCACTCACTAATGCTTTTTTTCGTTGTTTCAAGACTTTCTCTACTTGCATTGATTTTCTTTTTCAAATTTTCTTTTGTTTGGCACTTTCAGGCTAACCTATAGTTCCCATATCACACCAATCTTTCCTATTTCACTTTATTTTTACAAACTCTGCCTCGATGTATCTACTTAACCCTTAATATGTATGATTAGACGTCTATAGTCATTCAATGCAGGACCAAAGAAAATAAGGTAAATACAAATTAATGGTTTAGGCTCGGGGTTTGTAATAAGGTTTTTCAAGAAATGTCAACAAGCTCAAAAGTTGGTACTAAAGTTGAAATACAAATAGGTCAGCTTTTTTGCTCTAGATGTTTTCCAAACAATGTCTTAGGTCATCCCTTAATCTCTCAGTATCCACAAATTTAATCAAACAAACAAATTCAAGTTCAACCATTTATCTTTCATACTAATATGCTCATTTGCTTGTATTTTCTATATCATTTGGTACAGTCAATTGCTTAATGCCTATCTATAGTGTAATATATAAAACTTAGTAGTCTAATGATAAAAAATTTAAAATCACCTATCATCATGCCAACTTTATTTATAAACATAAGCAACCTATGTACATGCTCCTAACCATTCACTTGTATTTCTACAAGTTCAAGCACTCAAAAGATAGGAAAAATCAAAGAAAACATAAAAATTTTAAAATTTTCCAAGTTAAACCCCACATTTTAGTCAACACATTGTCCTCAATGTGCAACACATAAAAAATAAGGAAAGAAATTACCTGATTGATTGTGGTTGCTCCAATTGCTAATAGTGGGTGTTTCCTCTATTAATTTTGTAAAGCTTGAATTATTTGTGTCTTCTTAGTGTTGGGTTTCTACATAGAAAACTTAAATAAATTGCAAAATAACTGAGAATCTACTATTAATCCTACTCCTACCAAGTTCAAATTTAAATCATCCACAAATTAATACAAGTCTTTAAAAACAAAACTTTAACAAAGTTCAATCATCCTCCTTATCGCCCCACTGTGATGCCCGCCTCCTTTCTATCGGGGCCTTTCTTTTTCCCAATGTAAATTCTTGGCAGGAGCTCCAGCCCCACTGAAGGCGCATGGCAGTTGGACTTTGGATAACGTGCCCCATCGGTGTAGAAAATTATAGCTAGAAAGCCATTTCATATTCATCTTTTGTTTTTATGGGATCTTGAACATCCCCTCCATCTTCAGAATCCACCCCTTCACTACTCCTTCCTTTATCATGATAGGTTGGTGCAAATTCGAATAGGTTAGGTGGATAGTTTGGGGCTCGTAATCCGTTCATTAATGCAAATTCCTAGAGGACAGGTCCTATCTCTTGCATCCATCAGATCATTCCCTCAAGCTTTGCCTCCATGCTCCCTCTAGCTCTTCTTCGGGCTTTTGCTTGTTCTTTGAGCAATTGTAACACCCCTTACCCATATCCAATGTCGGGACAGGGTTCGAGGCGTTATCAAATTTAAACATAACTGATCATAAAAATCGAGCCATAAAATTTCATCCAAATTAAAACCTTTCATTCTTAGGTGTGTCGTCCCTATTATGGACCTAATAAACCCAAGACATACATTGGGAATGGATCGGGACTAAACTGAGAACTTTAGAAACATTTGGAAGACATAGAAAAATTTTCATGAAAATAGGGTCACATGCTCGTGTGGGTAGGCCGTGTGATCACACACGCCCGTGTGGCTTAGGACATGCCCGTGCCCTCAGCCCGTGTAACTCTCTGTCTATGACATCATCAACATAATAGGGTCATACGGCCAAGTCACACGCCGTGTGCTAAGGCGTTGTCCTTCACACGGTCGTGTCTCTGGTCATGTGTTTACTACTGGGCATTTTGTTTTACCTAATTGGGGTGTAGGGGACACGGCAGGATCATACGCCCATAGGGGTTAACTGTGTGTCTCACACGGCCTAGACACATGCCCATGTGTCTACCCGTTAAACAAATTTGAGGCTATTTTTCCAAGCCAATTACTACCCTTATTTGCACAAACACATACATGACTTCAAAGGCACTTAGCATGGCATAAATGAGCAGTTAAACATACACAAACAAGACATGATCATGATCGTTTTATCTTTACTAATACATGCATAAAACTTCATACTTTGTCAAGCCAAATTTATAAATTTACGTGCACTAGGAGTTGAAGTTTACTTCCATTTAACATACTCATGTATTAGTTATCAAGCCACTCACTCACAATTCCATCATCAAGCATCCATAGTCACATCCACATTTCATGCATGCCAAACAATTTTAACCACATCATGTATGACATTGGCACATGCATGCATTTCTGAATATGTTTACAACCAAATAATCAATATGAGCCACATCTCATGGCCTTATACAAATTGGACCATAAACCATTCTAGGCATTTGGCCACATTTTCAATAACATAATAAATCAAAGACAAAGACCCTATACATGCCATAAACTTAAAATACTTGTGTTCACTTATACCCAAATGATAGCTTGATAGTGTGATGGCATCTCCGGTGGTCTCCAACCTGAGCTAGCTAAATTAACCTATAAGAGATGGGAAAGGAAAGGAAAGGGGGAGTAAGCTTAAAGCTTAGTAAGTCCATATGAAAATAATGAGCAACTCATGCTAGTCATATACTGTGCTTGACAATATAAGCACAACTTAATATAAAAATAACTATAATTCTCAAGGTTGTAAAATAACCCATTCACATGTTTACTCTCTTTTGATTTATCAAAATAATTTAACATTACTCAACTTTTAGTCGAGTAGCCATAATTTCCCCATTGTAGCATGTTTCATAATTAGCAAATCATTTGAAACATATTAGTAAAAGTACACGTTACTTATGTATATTCATGTTTTCATGCATATAGCTCAACATATTTCAAATTGTAATAACTCTTTCTTTCCATACTTTCTTAACCATTTCAATAGGCAATTAGGCCAATATTTCCTTTCACTCATAACCGATAAATTAAAATTCAAATGAACAACATTTACTATCTCTGTAACACCTCTAACCCGTATCCATCGCTAGAAAAGGTTATGAGGTATTACTGAACGAAACACAACTTTTGAACATTCATAGATGCACATAGAATTTAATCATCTTAATACATCACATTTGAACGTATACTGAATCAAACCAAAAATTACCAGTTACACATAAATTAAATAACATTCAACCATAATCATTATCAAATAGCCAAATATAAGCATATGGATTAAAACATCTCATTACTCGTTACCTAATACCAATTATACAAGCAAACTTATTATAAAATTTATCTAAACCAACCTTATTATTTAAAGTTCCGTTAATATACACAAATTGTCGTATAAGATTTACTTAATAAGTAAAGCACAATAACAAAGCCACACCTTAAACTTGCATCCAATCATCTTGTTTATTAGAAACCCAAGTTACTATTCATATAATCATTTACTAAAACTTAACAAACCATTTAACAATAGTCGTAATCAAATCTAATTCAATAATCACATATTCGGCTAAGTATATATATACATATCCACATAGCCAAAACAATTTAACTTTAATATCAAATGCATATAATCTAAATTATCTAACATCCACCAAAAATTAATTCATCTATTTGCCGAATCAAAACATGGTTTTATCACAGGCTTTTCATTGCACTTAAAAATAATGTTTACAATCAAAGATCAAAGACATACAAATATTGTATATACTTACTTTGTCACATAACCGAATATTAATTATTCAAATCATAGCTATTTACCTAATATATACCACTTATATATTAAGTATATTACTCTTCAAAATATCCACTCACAATTTCATATCGTACAAACTCAAATACCTTGGCATAATTTCATTAACATTAACAAATATATATAACCTTTGTTCACATATAAACATATCATCAAGATCACAACCAAAATATCCATAGTATATTAAACTTAAACCAAACCTAATATAAATAACAAGCCATCTTTGCATGGCTTATATATAATTATATACCAAATTCCCACATTAAACATTTATATCTCATAAACCAATTTAACCAATGCATTATCAATGATGTATTCATCATTATACTTATCTAACCAAGCCAAATCATATCATCATCCCACACACAAAATAAACCACATCACATACTTCCAAAATATGCTACTTATAAGGCTAAATCATACAACCAACATCACAACATATTTACTATGAAATATACCTCCTAATTTAAGCTTATAACCTGACTGATTATATATACTAATATTGGCATCATGATTAAGCCATTTTCGCATGGCTATATATATGTACACAAATTTCAAAACTAAATATATATATCAAAATTAGCATATACATGCCACATAACCAAATCTCAAATCATTATTTACTGAAATGATAATCGGATAGTGTGATGACATCTCCATCGACTTCCAACCCAAGTAGATCTCCGAAAATCTATGAACATAAAAAAAACACACACAGAATAAGCTTTGAGAGGTAGTAAGCTATAAGCAAATAACTATCTAAATATTAATGTTAACTTAATTTAATCAAACTATTTTACACTATCATAATCACACTTATTATCAAACTCGCAATTTCATATATAACATATTCCTCCATGTACAAATTTTACCTTGACTGAATATACATGTATCTATTATCAAAATAACATACTCTTTCAAAGCCATATTATCAATGTATGTATAACTAAATATTTAAACTCTTATATGCATACCTTCTTAAATCAAACCTTAATATCACATATTTATACGTAATATATATAGCCAAATTTACTTCACAATTGCCCAAATATGAAAACACATACATTTCATTTACAAATTCACAAATACTTATCATTTGACCAATTATAGATTTTCTTATACATATATATACTCCCATTTATGTCATGAATACATAAGTAGTCCAAATGTTTACTTTCACATATGCATACATATAATTCACATTAACATGTAACATTTGTATCATCATTCCAAACATTCAACTTACCATAATTTCATAACTTAGTATGAATACATACCTGAGCCTTTTAACTCGACTTTTCATTCGTCTTAACTTATTATTGCCTATTGAGCCATTCGGAATTGAATAGGATACTCAGATAATCACACATATCGTACAATGCCAACGTTGTAGACGAGGTCTTACATGTAACCACATATCGATGTCAACGTCCCAGACGTGGTCTTACTCGCACACATATATCAAAGCCATGGTCTTACTCGCACATCACATATCGGAATCCTATGTCATGACATATGTATCCTAGCTATTTCTAAGGTTCATATGGGGCTTTCAGACGTCGTAACTCAGTCGAAACGAACTCGTAAATATTGCTCCCATGTATATAACCATTCAGCCATCATATATATATAAGCTCATAAAATTTAGATCAGCATTTTACATTCACATATATTCAAAATATATTCAGCATTTATTTGCTTATAACCTTACCTCAAACAAGGAAAAACTGAAACGGAATGACTAGTCGACAACTTAAGTTTTTCACCGATCCAAATATGATTTCTTTGGTTCTTGATCTAGATTAATATAAATTAAACTTATTTAATCAAATATTCAATCAAATTCATCCAAAAAAACATAAATGGGAAAATTACACTTTTGCCCCTGACATTTCATATTTTTCACAATTTAGTCCCTATTTCACAAAACACAAAATATTCAAAATTCGAATACACCCATGTTAGGCCGAATTTTCCTACTACTCATACAAGTCCACACATTTCATTTATTTCAGATTTTAGTCGCTCAATTTACAAATTTCACATTTTAGCCCATTTTACTCAATTTCATCAAAAATTCAAAGACAAAACATGTTAACCAAAAACATATCTTTCATTAATCAGCAATTAACACCACAAAACTCATATTTTCATCTATAATTCAACTCAAAATCATCCACAAAAATAGAAATTGAGACATGGGTTTAGTAAAACACAAAGCAACGATCACAAAAACGTAAAAATTATCAAAAACCGAGTCAAAACCATACCTTAATCAAAGGAAATAATAGCCGAACCCTAGCTTAGACTTTTTCTTTTCTTTTCTTTCAATTTCAGCAAGTATGGATGAACAATGACTTTATTTTATGCTTTTGTTTTTATTAATATTCACTTAATACATAAATTACCTAACCATCCATTAAATTTATTTCTAATTACCAAACCCTGTCTTCCACTATCATATAATTGGATTTATTTCATCATAAGGACCTCACCTTTAATTAATCAAAACAAATAGGCACTTTTACAAGTAGCAGTAAACTTTCACCTTTTACGCGATTAGGTCATTTTATCAAATTGAGCACACAAATGATTAAATTTAATCACGAAAATTTCACACATATAAATTCACACATAATAAACACTGAAAATAATTTTTAAATATTTTTGACTCGAATTCGTGGTCCCGAAACCACCGTTCCAACTAGGGTCTAAATCGGGCTGTTACAATATCACCAATCAATTGGGCCTCCACAGCCTAACATATAGTCATCAACCGTGTTTCCATGCATTTATACATCATGACCATATCAACAATCGTAGGGCTATCACAAAGTCACCGCCATAGTGATCATAACTCACAATAACATGAAGTCAATACTTAAAATCTTTACGTACATACCTGTACCATATCGTAACATAACCACTTACTTTCTCATCTTTGGCATACCCGTTGAACACATGGAATACTAAATGGATACATGAAAAGTCTTTGTACATAAGTGCCACATATCTAGCTAAAGCTACCTCATACCTAGAATCACATAAATGCTTGCTCTCGAGCAAACTCAGGCCTACTCTCTCAAGCTGACGGTCAAGACACAACTACGCAGTGGTGCTCACAGAAGCTGCCATGTATTCGCAACACAAGCCGGACCACCTAGCCACTAGTAGATGTACGAGACCAGCACCCAGATCAAATAATCACACATACATCACAAATTTCCTTAGTGACATGTCACTCGTATCCTATTCTATTCCTAAGGTTCAAACGGGTTTTTTCTCACTTCTCCGAACTTCGTCAAATACAACCATAGAATCAATCATTTATTCAATACATTATCAAAGCATTTAGAATATTTAAAATACAAACATAACATATCATTATTTACATACGAACTTATCTCGACACCAAAATGGCAAAGAGAGACCTAACCGTCAATTACTCGTTTTCCCTTGTCCTAGGCCCGAATCTCGTTTTCTTTGATCTATAACATCACATTTAACCCACTTACTAGTCACATTACACAATGTGACCCAAAAATCATACTATGGAAAAATTACATTTTTGGCCCTAAAGTTTGTCATAATTACACTTTTGCCCCTAGTCTCGTAAAATGAAATTTATTTAATTTCTTTAACATACAAGCCTAGCCGAATAATTTTCATAACTATAGTAGCCCACAATTTCCATTAAAACACACTTTTACTAATTATTTTATAGCTTTTACAATATAGTCTTTTTAGACCTTTTCACCGAAAATCACTTAGTAAAAGTCGTTTCTCTAACTGTAAACATGCATAATCTACCATTAAACATCAAAATACACAAATTTCTAACATGGGTCAAAACCTAGACCTTCATCATATCTTAAATTAATGGTAGAAATAACTAGATAGTGTTACAAAGATTTCAAAAACGTGAAAATAATTAAAAACGGGGCTAGAACGAACTTACAATCGAACTTGAAATCTTGAAAACCCTTTCCACGGCTTCCTCTTTGAAAATTTGGCCAAGGAGAAAGATGGAGAAATTTTTGGGCTTTTATTTTTGTTTTTCATTCATTTTAATAACTAAATAACCAAAATGCCCTTAATGAAAAACTTTGGAAACATGCATAAACATGTCCATTTTTGTCCACCAACTTAACCAATGGTCTAATTACCATATAAGGATCTCCAATTTAAAATTTCATAACAACTGGACACCACTAGAATGTAGAACTCAACTTTTGTACTTTTTACGATTTAATCCTTTTGACTAAATTAAGTGCCCAAACATCAAAATTTTCAAACGAAATATAATAAAAATTGTAGACCATAAAAATATAATAAAAATAAATTTTCTTATGACAGATTTATGGTCCCAAAACCACTGTTTCGACTAGACCGTAAATCGGGATGTTACAACCCTCTCCCTTAGGGATTTTCGTCCCCGAAAATCTTACCAGAAGATGTTGCTTCCAACTCTTATGATCCCTTTCACTAAATTCTCAGAATCACAAATAGATTTTAGCCTCGTATATCTCTTTCCAATAACCTTTGAACTTTAGAACACAGTGTCGGAACATATTATCAAAATTCTAAATTACTCTCTCAGGAACACATAGCTCAGTTGATCTGTCAAATAGAAACTCTGTACATACTGAAATGATCATACGGATCTTTGCCAAACAATCAACCACAATCCAAACAACATCTTCCTTCTCAGAAAAAATGACAATCCCGATATGAAATCTATAGTAAATCTATCCCATTATCACTCTCGTACAATCACTGACTGTATTAGTCCTGAATACACTTGATGTTTAGCTTACTTGCTAACAAATAGATATCTGATCATAATTTCAAAATCTCATGGTACATACTTATTCACTAGAACGTCTACCTCATATAACTACACATTTTACTACTATTAGATGAACAGATGTGCTACTACTGAGCCTCTTACAAAACTTTTGCATAAGTTCTGGATTCATAAGTACGGAAATTCTATCTAGAAATAAAAATAATAATAGGAATCATGTCCGACCTGAAATTCAACATCAAAAGTAAATTAACTCTGAACTCATTTAGATTACCATTCACTATCACATTTAGAAGCTTCTCGGTTTCACAAGGAAAACCCCGCTTTAGCATTTAATATAGATAGAATTAGATCATCATCAAATAAGGTCAATCAAGTAACCAGTACTCACAAAATAAACAAAGATTTTCCATTCAGACATCTGTAACTATAACTGCTTTCTCAGAGATTAAATCAATAACTTACTCAAAATCTTTCATCATCACAAACCATTAACACTATCTTAAATTTCAGATCTTTTTAGGACATTCAATACTTTAACTTTTTGGACCAGGAAGAACATGGCATTTCCCATCGAACACACGAAGTCATCCAATTCTCAACATAGACATAATAGTTGCAGTCTCTAAATCACCAGTCTAACAGTTCTTCGTAATGTGACCTTAACCATCTGAAAATACAAACTACCTCTTTATATTCTTGTATTATAACAAATTCAAATTTGTTCAATAGTACATCAAAAAAATCACAAATTCTTTGCTTAATTCAGTTGATTCCAGAATAATTGCTTCGGTTAACAATATCTTTAACTGTTTGGAACTTTACTAACACGAATTTGACTACTCAAACTTTCATAAATGCATTAACCTTTCAAATCCAAACAACTTTAACTCGTAACAACATCATTCGATTAGAGCCATCCAATAAGTATATCTTAATATCATACTTTCTAGAATATAATTTCTTCATTCAGACTATCCGTCTATATATATATATTTATGAATTCACATAATTTATTCCTTTAGCTGAGAACATGCTTAAATACATATAACTCAAACTACATCTCAACAAATCAGCTTAGTCTGATAAAAATAACTGGGTTGATTTCAACTATCGAATAATAACATATCACTATACTCTTTTCAATCGTATTAGCTCTAGGAAACAAATATCCTGATTGAACTCATCGACTTTAATCAAACTTACCAGCTCTTGAATTTCCATCGTCATAAAGATCATACACTTTCTAAATATGCATATAAGACAAAACATCATCTAGTAGATATAGAAGAATAGTCTCACATAAGTTTTCACCATCAAATTTTACTTCGAACATACAAGAATAGAGTCCTGAAGAGAGAGATAAACTAATACTGATATAAACCAACCAGGCTAATAGTGCTTTTGACTACCATTAGAGTTAACTAACATTCTCGCAACATATGAACTTTATCAGAAAATGAACAATCACACACATATCTCTGAGAATAAGGAATATATAGAATACCCAGAAGAGGTCATCATAATTTATTCAATCATAACATTTACACATAGACATCTTTATAGCTCAATTATCTTTTTTCTGACTAATCTTGTCATCGTGAACCTTGTATTACTCTATTCACTAATGAAAATCAATTCGAGAGGGATTTCGGCAAACACATACTTTAGATTCCAAACCAAATTAAGTCGATTAGACTAGACTAACTTCTTCTTTACCCGTGACATTGCATAATCAGTATAATCCTTTAAATGTACTGATATTTCTTCCAAAACTATTTTAACCTTCCACTCTATTCTCATCTCTGTATGCATTAGTAATTATTCCACCACTTTACTCTTTCGTTTCACACTTGTGAACTTATTCAATATAATTCTTGTGAATCTTCATCATAAAAGCAACACTGGTAAGGAGGTGAGGTCGTAAAGCCTCTAACTTGACTCTCATATTTTCACACATATGACTTAGCATTCATCATTAACGTCATATCATCAAAATCACATAGTTCACTTCAATCAAATTATCACACTTATTTATTTTAAAAATGTTTTTTTTAGTCATCCATAATTTCAAACAGTGAATTTACTTACTAAAGTTCAATATTAATATATAATTAAATTCCAACACTTAGCTTCAATTTTACTTACCAACATTTGTCAAATTAGAGAATGTATTACGAGTCGAGTACATCGTTTACTTGATGCCATAGTCCAACTATGGTCTTACACGAAGTCTCATATCGATGCCATGTCTAAAACATGGTCTTATACAAAACCATATATCGATGCCAATGCCATATCCTAGATATGGTCTTACATGGAATCACATTTCGATGCCAATGCTATGTCCCAGACATGGTGTTACATGGGATCACATATCGATGCCAATGCCATGTCCCAAACATGGTTTTACATGGGATCACAATGCCATAGCCCAGCTATGGTCTTACATGTCATTACAATGCCATAGCCCAGCTATGGTCTTACACGTACTCACATGTACTGCCATGGTCCAACCATGGTCTTATCCGTCAATTTATCATTGAACGATCGTACTCATTTCCTGCGTTCTACTCAATTTGATCTTCCAATTCAATTTTCATACCATTATAATATTCATTGTTCAATAACAAAGTCGTAAGACAACATTATATATTCTCTAATTTCACAATTAAACATGAGATTCAACTATATAGACATACTAATTATGAACTATTCAAACAAGTTTATATACACACATTCCGTCCGTTGGGTAAATTTACTTATCACATTCATTTAATCAAATAGGTTGGGTACATACATCATATGAATGCCAACATACATGGATGAGTTTATCACAACATAAACCTTCGTTTCATTTCACTTTTCCACATTTCTCAACTTATGGTTATCTTATTTCGTATACTAACACATACATATCATGAATTACTATTCATACCTTTCCAAATTTTGACACATCATAATTTCAATCATCTCAATATCATTTTTAGAATTATCAAACATAACTCAATTGGAAGTCATCTCTGTCTTAACAAAACAATTTTGTTAGAATCGAGAGATATCACACTATCATGAATAGTAATATGGCATGTATAGCTAGACTCACAAATGCTAGGTTAGTCTAAGAATCGACTAAACTACAGCTCTGATACCACTAAATGTAACACCCCTTACCCGTATCCGACGCTGAGATAGGGTTCCAGATATTACCAGGCTTAAACATAACTGATTACACAAAACTAGGCCATAAAATTTCATCCAAATTAAAACCTTTCATGCTTATGCATGTCGTCCCTATTATGGTCCTACGAGACCCAAAACACACATTGGGAATGAATCGAGACTAAACTGAGACTTTAGATATATTTGGAAAACTTAAAAAAAATTTCATGAAAACAGGGTCACATGCCCGTGTGGCTTAGTGTAACAACATATTTTTAGGTTAAATCAGAATAGTGTCAAGACCACAAATATAAAGTCAAAATAATTATTTTATTATTTTAATAATGTCTATAGTATGATAGATTAATTATGTGAAAGTTTTGTAAATAAATTTTCCCGTTTAAATGCTCAATTCGATAAAAAGGACTAAATCGTGTAAAGCGTAAAACTTGTGTTCTATTAGCTAAAGGTATTAAATATCTATAGAACCTTAAAGTTAAGGTCCTAAAGTGGTAAATAGACCATTTATGGTTAGTGGTGGATGATATCATGGAAAATAGTGTAATTTTGAATTATTTTTAAGGTTAAAATGGTAAATGGTTAAAAAATGTTATAATAATTAAAACAAAAACATAACTTTTGTTTATCATCTTCAATTAGCCGATTCTAAAAGAAGAAAACGAATAAAATTTTGCTTCCTAGGGTTTAGTCACTTGAACATCAAATTGATAAGTGATTTTGACTCGGTTTTTGATGATTTCTATGTTTTTGAGCTCGTTACAGCTTAATCTAGCTAGCCCGTACCTTTGTTTTTGAATCTGTTATAGATTTTGAATGATGCAATTGTTGAATAATTGAGTAATTAAATGTTTATTGATAGATTATGAAGGTTTAATGATGGATATACAAGTTTTGTTAAGTGAATTTTGACAAAAATGTCAATTAGGGATTAAATTGAGAAAATGTGAAATGTTGTGGTTAAAAGTGTGAAATAATGAAAAATCTGGGTTGTTGAGAGTTTCATTAAAATTCGCCTATCATGGGCTATGGTCTAATTGTGCAATTTTTCATTTTTATGTGCTAAGGACTAAATTGCAAAGTAGTTAAAAGTCTAGGGGTAAAATTGTAAATTAATCCAAAATGAAGGTATAAGCTAGTTTAAAAGATGTTAGTTATGTTACTTGATATTATGATTTTGGTATGTTTTTATGTATAAGTTAAGCCATGTGATTTGGCTTATTTTGGTACTATGTTTTGGTTGAATTAAATGTTCAATTATGGTATGTTTTGGCAAGGTAATGATGGAATGAAATTATGCAAGTGAAGACTTGATATGTAATTGTTAGGTTTTAATATGGCTAATAATGTGTATTAAAATGATTATCTTGGCTGCCTATTGAGTTGTAAAAATGTGGTCATTTATGCTTGTGAATATTTGTATTTTTTGGGTGGCAAAATGGCTTTACAAATGGCCTATTTTTGTCCACACGGGCAGAGCCACGGGAGTGTGTCTCAACTGTGTGCGACACACGGTCATGCTGCAAGGCCGTGTGTCCCCTGGGGTACCCTTTTGAATTAAGTCAGTATACCCTATAGTTTTGGCACAACCTGATACACGGGCGTGTGTGGCCATTTCGAAGGGCACACGGGCTACACACACGAGTGTATGGGTGGCCTTGTGGCCCAAGTTAGCATACTCTTCAGTTTTAACACGGTGTGGCACATGGGTGTATCCTTAGCCGTGTGACACAAGTCAACATGCTCTGTTTTCACACGGTCTAAGACACGGGCGTGTTTATTAGCCGTGTCAGGCACACGGCCTGTTCACACGGGCGTGTCATACTTGAAATGTTGAAATTTTTCTTAGTTACCAAAATTTTAATATGTTAACGATTTAGTCCCGAATGCATGTTTCAAGCTTTGTATGCTCGATTTAAGTATATATTGAATCTAATTGAATGATAGTTACTAAAATGTGATGTTAATTGATAAATGATTGTTCTGAACTAAGTTACAAGTCCAATAGTGCCTCTTAATTGATAAATGTTACCCGGTGAACACTTCGGATACTAAATGGATACATGAAAAGTCTTTGCACATAAGTGCCACATATGTAGCTAAAGCTACCTCATATCTTGAATCACATAAATTGTTGCTCTCGAGCAAATCTCAAGCCTGCTCACACAAGCTGTCAAGTATCTGCAACACATGCCGAACTACTCAGCCACTGGTAGACGTACGAGACCATCACCCGGATCACATAATCACACATACATCACAAATATCCTTAGTGACATGTCACTCATATCCTATTCTATTCCTAAGGTTCAAACGGGATTTTTCTCACTTATCCAAACTTCGTCAAATACAACCATAGAATCAATCATTTATTTCATATGCTATCAAAGCATTTAGAATATTTAAAATACAAACATAACATAGCATTATTTACATACGAACTTACCTCGACACCAAAATGGCAAAGAAGGACCTAACCGTCAATTACTTGTTTTCCCTTGTTTTAGGCTCGAATCTCGTTTTCTTTGATCTATAACATCACATTTAGCCCACTTATTAGTCACACAACTCAATGTGACCCAAAAATCATACTATTTCAAAATTACATTTTTGCCCCTAAAGTTTGTCATAACTACACTTTTTCCCCTAAGCTCGTAAAATGATATTTATTCAATTTCTTTAACATGCAAGCCTAACCGAATCATTTTTATAATATAGCAGCCCACAACTTCCATTAAAACACACTTTTACCACATATTTTATAACTTTTACAATTTAGTCCTTTTAGACATTTTCACCGAAATCACTTAGTAAAAGTTGTTTCTCTATCCGTAAACATGCATAATCTACCATTAAACATCAAAATACACAAATTTATAACATATTTCAAAACCTAGACCTTCATCATATCTCAAATTAATGGTAGAAATAGCTAGATCATGATACAAGGATTTCAAAAACGTGAAAATTATAAAAAAAGTGGCTAGAACAGAATTACAATCGAGTTTGAAAGCTTGAAAAGGCCTAGCATGGCTTCCTCTTGTAAATTTCGGCCAAGGAGGAAGATGGACAAATTTTTGGGCTTTTATTTCTATTTTAAATTCATTTTAATAACTAAATGACCAAAATGCCCTTAATGAATGGAAACATGCCTAACCATGTCCATTTTTGTCCACCAACTTAACCATTGGTCTAATTACCATATAAGGACCTCCAATTTAAAATTTAATAGCAATTGGACACCTCTAGCATGTATAAATCAACTTTTGTACTTTTAACAATTTAGTCTTTTTAACTAAATTGAATGCCCAAACGTAATTTTCAAATGAAATTTTCATGAAATCATTGACCATAAAAATATGATAAAAATAAATTTTTATGTCAAATTTGTGGTCTCAAAATCACTATTCCCACTAGACCCTAAATCAGGATGTTACAACTCTTCCCCCTTTAGGGATTTTCGTCCTCAAAAATCTTACCAGGAGATGTTGCTTCCAACTCTTATGAATCACTTTCACTAAATTCACAGAATCACAAGTCGATTTTAGCCTCGTATATCTCTTTCCAATAACCTTTGAACTTTAGAACACGGTGTCAAAACATATTATCAAAATTCTGAATTACTCTCTCAGGAACACATAGCTCAATTGATCTATCAAATAGGAACTCTGTACATACGGAAATGATCATACGGATCTTTCCCAAACAATCAACCACAATTCAAATAACATCTTCCTTTTAAGAGAAAATGACAATCCCGATACGAAATCTATAGTAAATCTATCTCATTATCACTCTCACACAATCAGTGACTGTATATCTCCTAAATACACTTGATGTTCGGCTTACTTGCTAACAAATAGTATCTGATTATTATTTCAAAATATCATGGTAAATATGCATTCACTAGAACATCTACCTCATATAACTGCACATTTTACTTGTAACAGTCTGGTTTTGACCCTAGTTGAAATAGTGGTTTTGGAACCACAAATCTGAGTCCAAAAAATATTTTTGTAACATCCTAATTTTGCGCTTAGTCGGAACAGTGGTTTCGGGACCACAAATTCGACGAGGAAAATTTTATTTTTATTATATTTTTATGGTCTACGATTTCACAGAATGATTTCATGAAAATTTTGTTCAAAAATTTCGACGTTTGGGCACTTAATTTGGTCAAAAGGACTAAATTGTAAAAAGTGAAAAAGTTGAGTTTTACATGTTAGAAGTGTTTAATTGTTATGAGTTTTTAAATCAAAGGTCCTTAAATGGTAATTAGACCATTTTGAAGTTTGTGGACAAAAATTGGACATGGATGGAATTTTTTTGAAAGTTTAGTAGTAAGGGCATTTTGGTCATTTGTATATTAAATGAAATAAAATGGGAAAAGTAGCACAAAATGGTCATCTTCTCCATATGGAGGCCGCAATTAGCATGGGGGAAGCCATGGCTAGGGTTTTCAAGCTTTTCAAGCTCAATAGTAAGTCCGCTCTTGCCCCGTTTTTCAAGTTCTTTACATTTTTGGAATCCCAGTAACTTGATTAAGCTTATGCTAGCAATAATTCAACCTAAGGTTCGTATTTGGAAAAATACCCATAGGTAAAATTTGTGTATTTTGGTGTTTTATGATAGAATATGAGGTTTTAAATTATGTTAGACAACTTGTGCTACTCCGTTTTAAGTGAAAACGAGTAAAATGACTTAATCGGTAAAAATACCTAATAGTCATAAGTGCATGTTAGAGTCAGAATTTGATGTTGTCATAGAAGGGAAAAATGATCAACATGTCATAAAACATAAGAATAAGGGATGAAGTTTAATTCCCGAGCCTAGCAGCAAAAGTGTAATTATGCAAAAGTTTAGGGGCAAAATGGTAATTTTGCCAAAGTTCGTATTAAAGGCTGTTTTGATGAATGTATGTATTAAATAAATTAATTTGGTATTATAGATCAAGAGAAACGAGATTCAAGTCGTGATCGAGGGAAAAACAAAGTTTACAAGGAATAGGCTCAATTGCTAATATTTTGTATCGAGGTAAGTTCATGTGTAAATGTGGTAACATGATTGTCAATTTAAGTAATATAATGTTATTTATATGATATGATGATTATTATCATTAATGTTATTTATATGATATGAAGATTGTTATTATGAAATATGTGATATATGTTATGTAAATTCTTAAAAGCTGATTTGATGTTTGAGTTGTGTCTTATTATACTATGAATGGACAATTGGTACTATGGATAGTGAGATTGACACTTCGAGTAAGTTCGTATATAAATAATCTATTGATTCTTTTTATGTTAATATATTTTGATATCATATGAAATGTGGATGCCTATCAAATGGTTATTTGATGTAAGTTATGAATTTAAATTGATTTCGAACACTTTAGTAAAATGTTGAAAAGTGAGGAATTTCCCGGTTGAACCTTCGGAATAGAAACAATACAAATGAGCTATTTTGAGGTCACGTGTGTAGTACTAAGTGCAAGCTACTACGTGCACCAGATTGTTGGTCGCATGTGTAGTACTAACTGTAGGCTACTATGCGTACCTGATAACTTCGATCACGTGTGTAGTACTAAGTGCAGGCTACTATGTGTATCAAATGGTTAGGTCACGTGTGTAGTATTAAGTGCAGGCTACTATGTGTACCGGATAATTGGTCGCATGTGTAGTACTAAGTGCAGGCTACTATGCGTACCAGATAGCTTCAGCTACAAGTGTGGAAATGAGAAAATATGCAGGCAGTTGTGTATCTGTTATTATTTCGATGAGTTCAACGGGAAATTGATTAAGTGAAAATAAATGTGAAAGTGATTATGTGACGAACAAGTGCAAGTATATGTTTATTTGAATTTATGAGAAATATGCTCAATATTTGAAAGAACCTCGGTAAAATGGAATGGATTAAGTGAAATTGTGCAAAAGTGAACTTTAGTAGTAAAACAGTGTTGGACAGCAACAGTGCATGAATTTGGAAATTTACCAAAAATTGTAGAAGTTGAATTAAATTTAAAATAAAATATATAATTAAATTTTATTGAGTCTATTTTCACATAAAAGAAACAGGGGAAGCAAAAGAATTCCATATTATGTGATTTGAATTCTTGTGAGACAGTGTCTGAATGAATTCGAGATCCCCTACTCTGAATTGGAAAAATTGTTAAAAATTATAGAAAAATAATTTTGGGGTATAATTTATATGCCTAGAATCTTGGATGAGTCTAATTTTAAGAAAAACAAACGAGAACATCATCCGAGTTTTGTACTATGAGATAAATAAATTTTAGTGAAAAAAGGTCGAAGCTATTAAGCAGCGAAACAAGGGATACTTTGAATAATAAAATGTAATTATTTACTGGAGTAAAAATTTTTAAAATTTTATGGTGGAAATATATATGAGTCTAGTTTTTTTGAAAATTTACGGATCTTAATTTGGAGTTCCGTAACTCTAAATGTAAATGATTTAGTGACTGTTACTCAAGAAAAAAGCTTAACCAGAACATGTGTAAATGTACAAATGAGTTAATTTTATTGTGGGAAGCATGTTAGTAAATTGCTTATTATTATTTCATGTGAGCTTACTAAGCATAAAGCTTACCCCCCTCCTTTCCATTTCTTTTAGTGTTGTCAGGTTAGCTCAGGGTTGGAGACAGTCGGAGGCAGCATCACACTATCAAGCCAACACCTTAACAGTATAAACACATATGCTAGAATTATCAAGTGAGTGGCATGTATAGGGACCTAATTTTATAACATGTGTTATTATAATTTGGCCAAATATATTGTCTTTAGTGAGCTAATGATTCTGACTTATAAATCTAGCTATTTATGTTATGTTTGATATTGGTGATGTGCATATACTTGGTTGTCATGCATGGTTGGTAATAAGTTGTTTAAGTTGTTTAATTGATGAATTA
This sequence comes from Gossypium hirsutum, assembly GCF_007990345.1. Lineage (NCBI taxonomy): Eukaryota > Viridiplantae > Streptophyta > Magnoliopsida > Malvales > Malvaceae > Gossypium > Gossypium hirsutum. Next base: position 92,665,926 of record NC_053429.1, on the reverse strand, counting down.
AGTTTAGTAACACTTCGTGCTCGACTCCAGCGATGGTCTCGAGTATGGGGGCGTTACAATTTTAATATTATTTTCTGTGTCTATGATATGTAAATTGATATGTGTGAAAGTTTCGTGCGAAAATTTAACTGTTTGTGTGCTTAATTTGCAAAAAAAGACCTAATCGCATAAAATGTAAAAGCTGTGTGCTAGATGTTAAAGTGCTTATTTGAGTTGGCTTTATACTAAAAGGTCCTTATGTGGTTATTTGACCATTGGAAGTTTGAATGGACAAAAAAGGATATGTGTTAGGTGAAATTATAATGGGTTAATAAAGGTTATAATGGTTAAATGTTTAATAAAGTAATATATGTTATAAAAAAACATGAAAATAGGTATTATATGCCTTTTTTGTACCGAAAATTGAAGAACAAAAAGAAAAGATCAAGAGTTCTATCCGAAGCACTTGGTGTAGTTAGATCTTTTATTTTTATTATGGCATGTATAAGACCCTGACTTTTGAGTTTTGTGCCATTGTTAAATGGCCAAATGTGTTGGCTTACTTTAGCATTTGATTCATTTTGTACAAGGCCATGAAAAATGGCTAATATTGAAAGTTATTATGTGAATGCAAGCTAGTCTTTCATGAATGTGAAATTGTTGGCATGGTTTAATATATGTAATGTATATAAGTCTTAACTACGGTTGTTTGGTTGAGAAATTATATTAAGTTAACATTTGATATGTTGGATGATGATAGAATGTGTTTCAGGGTGGCAAAGGCTTGGTAGATATCCTTATAATGTCCATGTAACACCCCATACCCGTAACCCACGCCGAAGCAAAATACGAGGCATTACCTAACTCGATCTCATGCATACAAACGTTCCCCAAGTCACCAAGACTTGGTTCAATTTAGAACTTTCTCAATTTCTACTTTAAACTTCTTATTATGGGCTTACGAGCCTCGAATCAACCATTGACAAACTATTTGGGATCAACCCGGGTCCTTAAAACCATCTATAGAAAATTTGACTTTGAAATAGGGCACACGCCCGTGTAGAAAGGCAACACGCCCGTGTGGCCATTTCAATATGATCGTGTTGATGGCCTGTGTGGCTCGCACGACCTAAGCAATATAGGGACACACTCCTGTCCACCACCCGTGTGGAATTAATTCTAATTGCACACTTACAGGGGTTTTCACACGGCCTGGCACACGCCCATGTCCCTGGCCCGTGTCCTTTACACGGCCATGACACACCCGTGTCCTAGCCCATGTGCAAAAACATGGGCATTCTGTTTCTGACGTCAGCATTTCCAGAATGTCACACGGCCAAGGCACACGCCCGTGTGCTAGGCTGTGTTCCTCACACAACTGAGACACACGGCCGTGTCTCTGCCTATGTGTTTACTATCATGCATAATGTCTTTGAATTTTTATGTCCAGGGGACACACAGCTAGACCACACGCCCATAGGGCAGACCGTGTGTCACACACGGCTTAGACACACGCCCGTGTGTCTACCCATGTGGACAATATAAGGCTATTTACCAAGCTTATTTGCCACCCTTACTTACACAACCTACACAAAAGCAACCAAACCAATACAAGAATAACTTATTTGAACCAATCAACCGCAATAAGCAACATTCCAATAGTGCATTTTATTCATCTATGAAAATACATCTTTGCATATAAATCAAAATGAATATTTGTCACCATTCAAGGGTTAATACAAAATGAAGGGTTTCCAACCCAAGCCAACACATTTGGCCAGTTCTCAATGACACAAAAATAGTAAAGTCTAAGCCCTATACATGCCATATTCAAAAATATAAATCAAACTATACCAAATGCTTCGATTGATAGTGTGATCAATGTCTCTGATTCCCGTTGATCCTTGAGCTAGATAGGCGGCACTATAAGAAAATGGAAAAGGAGAGGGAGTAAGCATAAAGCTTAGTAAGTTGCACATAAATAAATATACAACATAACTTTACCATTCATCAACAAGTATCATAAATACACAAGTGGCATAAGCAAAACTTACTCATCAATAATCAATACAGCTCATTTGGAATATACTGAGCTCACAATTCATACATACCATATAGGTGCCTGTGCCACTCACAACACGGTTATACTTTCCTTATTAACTTGAAATCACACTTTCACTGTTGAACCATTTGAAACACTATCAGATATTTATTAAACCTCAAACATGGGGTAAGGTGCCGATGCCATGTCCCAAACATGGTCTTACACAAGTTCTAGCATATCTGTGCCGATGCCATGTCCCAAACATGGTCTTACACTGACACATCTCGTAGTCGATGAATGTACCAGATATGTCTTACACTAGCACTCATCTCAATGTCGATGCCATGTCCCAGACATGGTCTTACACTGGCTCTCATTATGTGGCAGATGCATGTCCCAGACATGTCTTACACTAGCTCACAATAACCTATATATTATGGCATGAATATCTGATTTATTTCCTAGATTCAAACAAGAACTCTACTCTCTCTATTACCCTCATGCTTTCTCAATTCCACAATCAAGCAATTCATGCTATATTAAATTCAAGTATAATTCAATACATACATTAACATTGTAGTTGTATTATTTACATACAACTTACCTCGGATTACAAAATGTGGTGACTAATCAATTTAGTCGATTTGCTTGACTTTCTCCTGGTCTAGGTTCGGATTAAGTATTTCTTGATCTATAATAGCAAAATGTACATATTTAGTCACTAATTAAAATTAGGCCATCGAAAATTCATATATTTGGTAAAACGACCATTTTGCTCCTAGACTTTGACAAAATGACCATTTTACCCGTAAGCCCGAAAATCGATTTTTATTGAATTGCTTTGCATCTTAAGCTTAGCCGAACCCATTTTAATCTTATAGCAACTCCAAACTCTCACTATTTCACATGCTTAACATCTATTTTACAACTTATGCAATATAGTCCTCTTAGGTGTTTTCATGCTAACACCTTTCACAAAAGTTGTTCACAAAACACTCAAGACTTATTTTCTTCCATAAAAACTCAGCAAACGTTACAAACCCTTTCATGGAAAAACCCTACACTCTTGATCATTTTGCAAAATAGTACCTCCTTTGAAAGCTCATGCTTCAAGGGTCTCAAAAGTACAAAAATATTCAAGAAAAGCCATAAAAATCACTTACACGTGAAGACTTGAAGTTGCTGAAATTTCAAGCTCTCAAAACACCATTCAATGGCTGATTTTCGGTGGAGAAAGAAGATGAAAAAGGGATGATATCATCTTTCCTTTAATTACTCCTATTTTAGTCAAAATAAGCCACCTAACCTACCAACTTTTGAAAATTTGACCGCCTTTGTCTCCTATGGCCGACCATGCCTCCCTAAAGGGTCTAATTTCCCTTTAAAGACCCCCAATTTAGGTTCTCTAGCTATTTGGGACTTTTATCTATCAAATTAGGACTTTTAAATTTCATGCGATTTAGTCATTTTTCTCAATTGAGCTACGAACATCAAAATTAACTCACCAAATTGGACTGTTACATTCCACACGGGTAGACAAACGGGCGTGTGTCTAGGCCGAGTGTGAGACGCAGTCAGCCTCATGGGTGTGTTATCTGACCGTGTGTCCCCTGCACGTAAAATTTGCAAGTCAATATGCATGGTAGTAAGCACACAGGCAGAGACACGGCCGTGTGTCTCAACTGTGTGGAGGACACGGCCGTGTGTCTCAACCATGTGGAGAACAAGGCCTCTAGCCACGGGCGCGTGCCTTGTCCATGTGCCCTAAATTGGATGCTGATGTCAGTAATGGAATGTCAAGGTTTTTAAACTAGGCTAAGACACTGGCATGTTATGGCTGTGTGAGGGACACAAGCAATGGACACGAGTGTGTGTCAGGCCATGTGAAAACCCCTTTAGGTTCGAATTTAGAATTTAATTCGCATGAGCATGGGACACGGGCATGTCCGTAGATGCTTAGGCCGTGTGTGTCACATGGGCCATTAGCACGGCCATGTTATAATGACCACACGGGTGTGTTGCCCTTCCACAGGGGCGTGTGCCCTGTTTCAAGAGTTATTTTTCTAAAGTTAGTTAAAGTACCCGAGTTGGTACTGAATGGTTTCTAATGAAATTTTGAGGTTTCATAGGCCCACATTTAGGAGTTTAAACAAACTTCGAAAGAGCTTTAAATTTGATCAAGTCTTGGTGACTCGGAAACGATTGTATGCATGTGATTAAGTTTGGTAATGCCTCGTGCCCAATCCCGGCCTCAGACTCAAGTAAGGGGTGTTACATGGTAGACGTACGAGACTAGCACCCGGATCACATAATCACACATACATCACAAATTTCCTTAGGGACATGTCACTCATTCCTATTCTATTTCTATGGTTCAAACGGGATTTTTCTCACTTATCCAAACTTCGTCAAACACAACCATAGAATCAATCATTTATTTCATACGTTATCAAAGCATTTAGAATATTTAAAATACAAACATAACATAACATTATTTACATACGAACTTACCTTGACACCAAAATGGTAAAGAGGGACCTAACCGTCAATTACACGTTTTCCCTCGTTCTAGGCCTGAATCTCATTTTTTTATCTATAACATCACATTTAGCCCACATATTAGTCACATTACTCAGTGTGAACTAAAAATCTTACTATGGTAAAATTATGTTTTTGCCCCTAAAGTTTGTCATAATTACACTTTTACCCCTAGGCTCGTAAAATGAAATTTATTCAATTTATTTAACATAAAAGCCTAGCCGAATCATTTTCATAACTATAACATCCTACAATTTCCATTAAAACACACTTTTACTACATATTTTGTAACTTTTACAATTTAGTCCTTTTGGACGTTTTCACAGAAAATCACTTAGTAAAAGTCATCTCTCTAACTGTAAACATGCATAATCTACCATTAAACATCAAAATACACAAATTTATAATATGGATCAAAACCTAGACCTTCATCACATCTCAAATTAATGGTAGAAATAACTAGATCGTGTTACCAGGATTTCAAAAACGTGAAAATCATTAAAAATGGGGCTATAACGGACTTACAATTGAGCTTGAAAGCTCCATGGCTTCCTCTTGTAAATTTTTCTCAAGGAGGAAGATGGAAAAAATTTTGGGCTTTTATTTTTTTAATTCATTTTAATAACAAAATGACCAAAATACCCTTAATGAAAGGCTTTGGAAACATGCCTAACCATGTCCATTTTTGTCCAACAACTTAACCAATGGTATAATTACCATATCAGGACCTCCAATTTAAAATTTCATAACAATTGGACACCTCTAGCATGTAGAACTCAACTTTTGCACTTTTTATGATTTAGTCCTTTTGACTAAATTGAGTGCCGAAACGTCAAAATTTTCAAATGTATTTTTCACAAAACCATTTCATGAAATTTTAGACCATAAATATATAGTAAAAATTTTTTTCTTACATTGAATTTGTAGTCTCTAAACCGCTGTTTCGACTAGGCCTTAAATTGGGATGTTATAGCAACACCGGGACATCCATATTTTCTTTCCTCCTTTGATTCCATCCAGTGATTTTCTTTCGCTAAATCTCAATGTATTATGTGTATAATGTGTCTCCAACTATGCTCATTCTTGGCTTTATGAACTACTCATTTTCACTCATTGGCACTCCCGCCCTTCGTCATAATTTTGCCACTATGTGAGGAAAAAAGATTCTAGCTTTCTGACTCTAGACGCATCTATTTATTTCTCAAAAAATTCAATGTCTTTCACAAATCTATTTACACTACAAAATACCATACAACAAAACAGCTTAGAAAACAGTAACATTAGAGACATTTAATGCAGGTGCAATTCGAGTTTCAATGAATTGCATCCATATTTTGGTGACTGGGAACATAATCGCCTGATTGAAATTAGTTAGCATCCCCAAATCCAGCCTATAGTTCTGTCTACCTCTACCTTGAGTCAAATATTTTATAACATCCTCCATATTAATATTTTGCAATCTATCCAAATCTACTCCGTCAATGAAATCTTTTTCATAGAATGGAATGTCATAAAACTCACAAATATCACTAGGGAGTAAGGGAAGTTCAACCCTTCAAACTATAACAGCAGTCACATATGCCCTAGTGCCATCTCAAAATACTTGATGCTTAAAAGAAAAATAAAATTAATCAACTATCGGAATGACAACATTTTCTTTGGGAATGATACAAAATCTTTCCCAGTGGTGATATCGAACTAAAGTCAAATTTCCTTACAGTAGACCATAGAGGATTCAAACCCATATTCCTCAATGAAAGATCTCCTTTGTGACTTAAGCAAATATTTTTCAACATTCAAATGGTGAAATCTAAAGGTGCAACGCCTATTTTTGGGTCAAATCAGAAAAGTGGTTTTGGGACAACAAATCTGAAGTAGAAATATTTATTTTATTACTACTTCAAGTTCTATAGTATGATAGAATAGTTGTGTGAAAATTTCGTCAAGAAATTTTATCGATTGAGTGTCCAATTTGACTAAAAGGACTAAATTGTAATAAGTGCAAAACTTGAATTCTATAAGGTAAAGGTGTCTAATTGATATGAAATTTTAATTAAAGGTCCTTAAATGGCAATCAGACCATTATGCCTTAGGATGGACAAAAATGGACATGGTTAGGTGAAATTTCAAAGTTATGCATTAAGGGCATTTTACTAATTTGGCTAATAAGGACAAAATTAACTAAATAAAAGTGTCCATCTTCTCAATTTAGTCTCTCCATAGTCAAATTTTGAAGAGAAGTCATAGCTAGGGTTTGGCCAAGCTTTCAAGCTTGATTGTAAGTCTGTTCTTGTCCCATTTTTAATGATTTTTATATTTTTTACATCCTTGTAACTTGATTTAGCTATTTCAAGGATTAATTTGAAATTAAAGTCTAAAATTTTACCCATGTTAAATATGTTTGTATTTTGATGTCTCATGGTAGAAAATGCATGTTTGTTGTTAGTTAAACAACGTTTGTAAAGTGATTTTCGATAAAAACGTTAAGTAGGGACTTATTTGTAAAAGTCTTAAAATCTGTAGAAAAGTGTAAACAAATGAAAATTATGGGCTATTATGAGTACAAACAACAATCGACTAAGCTTGGGGTGTGATGAAATTGAAAGAAATTCATTTTATGAGCCTAAGGACTAAATTATAAAATATTGAAAAGTTAGGGGAAAAAATGTAAATTTTGCCATAATGTGTTTTTGGGCTGAATTGAATAATGTGATGATTTGATAAGTTAAATTTGACATTACAGATCAAGAAAAATGAAGTTCAGATCTAGATCGAGGGAAAAACAAAATAGTTGACGAATAGATTCTTTTATCGTTTTTGTAACCGAGGTAAGTTCATATATTAAATAAGATTTACTTTAAATGCATTTTGAATGTTTTAATTTATGCATGAATTGTGTAATAGACCTTACGGACACATTTGACGACGATTTGGCAAGCGAAAAATCCCAATCGATCCTTAAGAATAGATTAGGATACAAGTGACATGTCACTAGGGTTTTATGTTATGTGATCTGGGTGCTGGTCTTGTACCTCCTATCGGTGGTTGAGTATATCGGTATATGTTGTAGTTTCTTGACAGATTGTGTGAGCAGGCCCATTGATGGCTCAAGAGCGAGCATATATGTGTTATGAGATAGAGGTAACAATGGTTACATATGTGGCACCTTGTGTGCAAGTTTTTCCCGAGTATCCAATTCTATTATTCCGAGTGGTTCATTAGGTATGACAATGATGAGACTAAGTATGAAATTATTTTGAGATGGTGCAGGTATGTACTTAAAGCTTATGATTATTAATTTGTGAAATGACGATTTCAAGGTAAGTTGTGAAAGAAGTGAATTATAATCATGAGATTATGGTAAATTACATTATCTTAAGTTATAATATTTGCATGTTCATGTATGGTTAGTAAGCTATATAGCTTACTCCATTTTATTTTCCATGTTTTATAGTGTCACCAAGCTAGCCTGGGTGGGAGATCGTTGCAGATCACATCACACTATCAAACTATTATTTTGGGTACTAATTTTTTTAAACATTTTGAGAATATTGCATGTATAGGGACTTGGTCATTTTGTTATATGTGTCGTTATGAATTTGGCCAATTGTATTGGCTTGTAATTTTCAAAGGCTTGAGTGGTGTTTGGCCATGTAACTTGGCTCATTTTGGTTGAATTAGTTGTAAGCATATATATATTTATATATGCATGCATGTGCAATTATCTCTTGTGTGATGTGGTCTACAAATGCTTGGTAAATGGTTGAATGTGACTTAATGGTTTTGTTGTTGAATGGGTAAGATTGGCTCATTGGTATGCTAGGAAAACTAAGTAAAATTATGCATGTTATTGGTAGCCATGTAGAATCTTGTAGAATGTGAGATTGGTATGATTTGGTTTGGAAAAATATGATGTTGTAAATATGTTGATTGTGGATAATGAAACGACATGATTTGGCCTTGTTTTATGGATGTCTTGGTTGTCTAAATATGCCATGATTTATGCCATTAAGGTTGTGGATGTGTATGCGCAAATGAGGGTGACAAATGGCTTGGTAAATAGCATTTATTTTGTCCACACGGGTACACATCCAGGCGTGTGTCTAGACCGCGTGTGACACACGGCCTGTCCCATGGGCATGTGTTTCGGCTGTCTGTCACTTGCACCTTAATTTGAGAAACAGAATGCATAGAATTGAGCATACGGGCAGAGGCACGGGTGTGTGTCTCAGCTATGTGAGGGACACGGCCTTAGGTACAAGCGTGTGTCCCGACCGTGTGAAGTCTGCACCTATTTTATGAAAATTAAATTAACTGCACGGCCTAGCACACGGGCGTATGACTTGGCCGTGTGACCTCAATTTATTCATGCATTGCAAGTTAGAGAGTTATACGGGTTAGGGACACAGGCATGTGTGTCCACACGGGCCATACAGGCATGTGGCCCCTGTTTATTGTAATAGTCTGATTTTGGGGCTTGACAGAACAGTGGTTTTGGGACCACGAATCAGACGTGGAAAACTTGTTTTTATTATATTTTTATGGTCTACATTTTTATGGAATGATTTTGTGAAAATTTTGTTAGAAAATTTTGACGTTTGAGCACTCAATTCAGTAAAAAGGACTAAATTGTAAAAAGTGAAAAAGTTGAGTTCTACATGCTAGAGGTGTCTAATTATTATGAAATTTTGAATTGAAGGTCCTTGGATGGTAATTAGACCAATTCTTAAGTTAGTGGACAAAAATGGATATGAGGTAGGAGAGTTTTAGTGTTTTGAGAAAAGGGAATTTTGGTCATTTGGTAATTAAATGAATTAAAAAAAATCAAGCCAAAAACCTCGTCCATCTTCTTCCCTTGGTACTGAAAATTAGAAGGAGGACATAGCTAGGGTTTTGCCACTTTTCAAGCTCGATTGTAAGCCCATTCTTACCCCGTTTTTAATGCTCTTTACATTTTTGAAGTCGTTATCACTTAATCTATCTATTTCTACCATTAATTTGAGAGATGATTGAGGTATAGGGTTAGAACCATGTTAGATATTTCTGTATTTTGATGTCTAATGGTAGATTATGCAAGTATAATGTTGATAAACAACTATTGCTAGGTGATTTTTGATGAAAATGTAAAAATGACCTATTTGTAAAAAGATCTCAAAATGTGTATAAAAGTGTGATTAAATGAAAATTGTGGGTTGTTATAAGTATGAAATAGGTTCAGCTAGGCTTGGGTCTTGATGAAATTGAATAGATTTCATTTAACGAGCCTAGGGACTAAAATGTAAATATGTCAAAATTTAGGGGCAAAAGTATAATTTTTTCATAATGTAAGTTTTGAACTGAATTGAGTAATGTGATTAATAAATGAGTTAAATTTGCTATTATAGATCAAGAGAAACGAGGTTAGAACCTAGATTAGGGGAAAAACAATGTATTTGACGATTAGGTTCGTTTCCTACTATTTTTGTACCGAGGTAAGTTCGCATGTAAATAATGCATTGTTATTTATGCTTTAATTGCTGTAATATTGTATGAATTGTTATTTTCTCTTGAATGTAATCGACAAAGTATGATAAGTGAGAAATCCCGGTTGAACCTTAGGAATAGTTAAGATACAAATGTCATGACATTAGGGTTATTTGAGATTGCGTGGAAGACCATATTTGGGATATGGCATCGATATGAGGATTCATGTAATATCATAGCTGGTCTATTGGCATCGATACGAAATCCCATGTAATACCATATCTGGGATATGGCATTGATATGATACTATATGTGCGAGACTCCTGACTATCCTTTAGTATTCCAAGTGGTTCAACGGGAAATGCAATGAGAATGTCAAAGCTGTGAAAGACTATGGTATGTTGTAAATTGGTACAGATAGTATATAAACTCATGCTTAATAAGCTCAATATGTGATGAATCCCTCGGTAAGGTTGTGATTGAGTAAGTTTATAATGCTTGTTATTTGCATGGGAACTTACTAAGCTTTATATCTTACTCCCCTTTCTTTTCCCTTGTCTTATAGTGTCACCAAGCCAGCTCAGGGATTGGAGACTATCAGAGATCAACTCACACTATCAATTTAATATTTTGGGTACCAATGATTTTAATATTTTGAGTTATGACATGTATAAGGAATTGGTCTTTCGTTATGTGTCATAATTGAAGGGGCCTAATGTGTTGGCCTATATTGGTTGATAATCTATTTTGTAAATGGACATTTGAAATTGGCTAATATTTGTTTAAGTATATATTCATATGATGATGTTTTTATGGATGTGGGAAATTGCAGAGTTTGAGTTGATAGGTATGTAATGTTGTCGATGATATATAATAGTATGTGAATGATGTGTGAATGTCTTAGTTGTGGCTGATTTGGTAGAATGTATGTGCTTAGAATGGAGCTATGTTTTGTTGTGTAGGTTTGTGCTTAGAAGGGTGACAAAATGGCTTGGTAAATAGCCTTATTTTGTCCACACAGGTAGACACACAAGCGTGTGTCTAGCATGTGTGACACACGGCTTGCCCCATGGGTGTGTATTCTAGCTGTGTGTCCCCTACACCTTAATTGTTGCAAAACAAAAAGGTTAGAATTGAGCACACGGGTAGAGACATGGGCGTGTGTCTCAACTGTGTGGATGACACGGCCTTGTACATTGGCGCGTGTCCTGGCCATGTGAAGTCTGCACCTATTTTATTAAAAATTATAAAAATTAAATCGACCACACAGCCTAAGCACACGGGCATGTGCTTTGACCATGTAACTTCAATTTATTCTTGGATGAAAAACAGAGAGTTACATGGGTTAGGGGCATGGGCGTGTGCGACCACGCGGCCTGCCCACACGGCCATGTCCTAAGCCACACGAGCGTGTGGCTCTTAAAAGATGAAAAATTTTCTAAGTGTTGTGAAATTTTCCAAAGTTCTCGGTTTAGTTTTGAACAGCTTCCAATGTATGTTTTGAGCCTCGTGGGTTCGTTTTAGGGACAATATGAATGTAAATGAAAAATTTAAAATTTGGATGGAAATTTATGTCTCAGTTTTGTATCTTTAGTTATGTTTAAGTCTGGTAATGCCTCGTTCCCTGTTCCGTCGTCGAATACGGGTAAGGGGTGTTACATTTATAGCAAAAAAATTTCAGTTTTGTAAAAATTTCTTGAGTTGTTGGCTTAGTCCCGAACCACTTTCGAAGCATGTTTTGAGCCTCGTAGGCTTGTATTAGGGACATTATGATTGAATAAAAATGGTTTTAATTCGGATGCAAATTTATGACTCGATTTTTATGTTTGCTTAGATGTAAGTCTGATAATGTCTCGTACCTTGTTTCGACAGTGAATACAGGTAAGGGTGTTACATTTAGTGGTATCATAGCTATGGTTTATTCAATTCCTGGACTAACGTAGCGTGTGTGAGAGTTTAGCTATACATGCCATATATAGTTTGTGATAGTGTGATGACTCCTGACAATTTAAATTGTGCTTTCATCTAGTAAATGGATCCCGACCGATAGGTAGCTGATGATGGTGAAAGTAATGCGCTGGCTCCCGCCCAAGGGACAGCGCCATCTGAAAGTAGACCAGTAAAGGTTAGTCAGGAAAGAGAGGATAAGGAAGCCTTCTTCCAAAGGATGAACGAGTGGTTTGCCGAGTTTGTTCGAACAAATCCAGCAGCCCAACATCCTCTACCCCCACCTAACCTCCAACCGGTTCCTGTAGCTCCCTAAGGTGTGTAATTGTTAAGACTAAACAAACCTCCAGTTGATACAGAAATAAGGGACTGGAGAATTTAGAGCTAATGTTAACGATGATCCTGAGAGAGCAGAATTTTGGCTTGAAAACTCGATCAAGGTATTTGATGAGCTTTCTTGCACACCAGATGAGTGCTTCAAATGTGCTATATCACTTTTTAGGGACACGACATATCGATGGTGGAATACTCTAGTATCAGTGGTGCCAAAGGAAAGGGTTACCTGAGAATTCTTTCAAGATGAGTTCAGAAAGAAATATATCAGTCAACAGTTCATTGATCAGAAATGCAAAGAGTTTTTAGAGCTGAAACAGGGCCGTATGTCTGTGACTAAATATGAACGAGAGTTTGTTAGGCTCAGTAAGTATGCTCGAGAATGTGTTTCCACCGAGGCTATCATGTGCAAGAGATTTGAAGATGGGTTGAATGAGGATATCAGACTGTTAGTTAGGATTCTAGAGTTAAAGGAATTTGTTGTGCTAGTCGATCGAGCTTGCAAAGCTAAAGAGTTGAGCAAAGAAAGGAGAAAAGCTGAGTTTGATACTAGAGATTGAGAAAAAAACCGATGAGTAAGTCATTTCAATCTTCATCAAATGAGTCAAGGGATTTGTATACTCGTTCGAATGCTTCAGCTGGGTATCCCAACAGAGATTGTGGGAAGCAATATTCGGGTTCGAAGGCCCAAACTGTGTCAATAGCGAGCGTTGGTGATGCTAGGTCTAATAGACCTAAATGTCAACACTGTGGTAGACGACATCTCGGTGAATTTAGGATGAATAATCAGGCTTGCTTTAAATGTGGCTCCTAAGATCACTTTATTCGAGATGGCCCTAAAATGACTGAGAAAGATAACTTTCAGAATGCAAAACTGAGCAACACTACCAGTAGAGGTAGGCCACCGAGAAATACAGGAAATGGGAATAGTAGTAGAAGTGTAACAAAGGATTTAACTGCGAGATCAGAGGTCAGCTGCTAGAACCTATGCTATTCGCACTCGCGAAGATGCATCATCCCCTGATGTTATCACTAGTACAAGTTCTCTCTATGATACTAATGTAGTTGCATTAATTGATCCTGGATCAATTCATCCTTATATTTGCATGAATTTGGTATCTAGTAAGAATTTTCCTGTTGAGTGTACTGAGTATGTGACTAAAGTGTCGAACCCCTTTGGCAAACATGTTCTAGTTGATAAAGTTTGCAAGAGTTGTCCTTTAATGATTCAGGGTCACTATTTTTCAACTGACTTAATGCTTTTATCATTTGATGAGTTCGATGTAATTTTTGGAATGGATTGGTTGACTCTACATGATGCCGTGGTGAATTGTAGATAGAAGATTATTGAATTGAAATGTCAAAATAATAAAATTCTTGGGATTGAACCGGATGAGTCAGGTGAGTTGCCTATTGTGATTTCGTCGATGTCGGCTTAGAAGTATGTAAGAAAAGGGTGTGAAGCTTATCTTGCCTATGTGCTAGATACATAAGTGTTTGAATTGAAGATAAAATCTATGCCTATAGTTTGTGAATATCCGGATGTTGAGTTTACCACCAATCAGAGAGGTTGAGTTTACTATTGATTTGGTATCAGGAACTTCACCGAAATCAATAGCTCTATATAGAATGGCTCCGATCGAACTGAAAGAATTGAAATCCCAGTTGCAAGAGCTGACAGATAAAGGTTTTTCGAGACCGAATTTTTTCGCCCTAGGGTGCACCTGTGTTATTCATTAAAAAGAAAAACGGATCCATGAGACTTTGTATTGACTATCGTCAGCTTAACAAGGTTAGGATAAAGAAAAAGTATCCTTTACCGAGAATTGATGATCTGTTTGACCAATTGAAAGGGGCAGCAGTGTTATCAAAGATAGACCTGAGATCAGGCTATTATCAGTTGAGAGTTAAAAATTCGGATGTGCCGAAAACCGTGTTTAGAACGAGGTACAGCCATTATCAATTCTTGTTATGCCTTTTAGATTAACTTATGCTCTTGCAGTTTTTATGCACTTGATGAATCAAATTTTTCGACCGTATTTAGATAAGTTTGTGGTTGTATTTACTGATGACATTCTGATTTATTCCCGAGATGAATCGGAGCATGCAAAACATTTAAGAATTTTATTACAGACCTTGATAGATAAGAAATTGTTTGCTAAATTCAGTAAAAGTGAGTTTTGGCTTCGAGAAGTCAAATTTTTGAGACACATTATTTCAACGGAAGGTATACAGGTTAATTCGAGTAAGATTTTAGCAGTTGTTGATTGAAAACCACTGAGAAATGTATTCGACGTTAGAAGCTTTTTGGGTTTGGCTGGTTATTATTTACGTTTTGTTAAGGGATTTTTTATTATTGCTATACCTATAACCAAATTGTTATAAACGATGTGAAATTCGAGTGGTTTGAGAAAAGTCAAAAGAGTTTTGAACAGTTGAAAGCATTGTTGACTAAGGCATCGGTGTTAGTGTAACCTGAGGTAGGGAAAGAGTTTGTGATTTTCAGTGATGTGTCGTTGAACGGTTTAGGTTATGTGTTAATGCAAAAGGGTGAAGTGATAGGTTATGCCTCGAGACAGTTGAAACCGTATGAAAAGAATTATCTGATGCACGAATTGGAATTAGCCACTATTGTGTTTGCTTTAAAAATTTGGAGACACCATTTATTAGGTGAGAAATGCCATATCTTTACTGATAACAAGAGTTTAAAGTATTTGGTGACTCAGAAAGATTTGAATTTGTGACAACGGAGATGGCTTGAATTGTTAAAAGATTATGAGTTAGTGATCGACAATCACCCAGGGAAAGCGAAAATAGTTGTAGATGCTTTAAGTAGAAAGTCTTTGTTCACTTTCAGAGTGATGAATATGCGGTTAACTTTATCTGATGATGGATCCATTTTGGCCTAGTTGAAAGCTAGACCGGTATTTCTTCAGCAAATTTGCGAAAGCTCAGAAAGTTGATAATGAGTTGCAAGCTAGAAGAGATAAGTACAAATCGAGTAGTGATTCAGAATATCAGATTGGATCTGATGATTCTTTGAGGTTCCAAGGTAGAATTTGTGTACCGAGAGATATTGAACTGATTTAGAAAATTCTTCAAGAGGCACATAATGGTTATCTATCTGTTTATCTTGGAAGTAAAAAGATGCATAATGATTTGAAGGAATTATAATTGTGGTCAGGCATGAAATGAGACATCTCAAAGTTTGTAACGAGATGTTTGATTTGTCAACAAGTGAAAGCCGAACATCAAGTACCTTCGGGATTACTTTAGCCTGTGATGGTACCCGAGTGGAAATGGGATAGAGTTACGATGGATTTCGTATCGGGGTTACCTCTGACTCTAAAGAAGAAAGATGCGGTATGGGTCATTATTGATAGATTGACGAAATCGGCTCATTTTATTCCTTTACATACCGATTATTCACTTCATAAGCTGGCTTAATTGTACATTGCTGAGATTGTTAGATTGCACGGAATGCCTACTTCTATTATTTTGGATAGAGATTCGAGGTTTATGTCGCAATTTTGGAAGAAATTTCTAGAAGCGTTGGGTACAAAGCTGAATTTTAGTATTGCGTTTCATCCGCAAACTGATGGTCAATCTGAGAGAGTGATTCAAATTCTCGAAGATATGCTTCGTTGTTGTGTTTTAGTGTTCGAAGGTAGTTGGGAGAGATATCTACCGTTGGTCGTATTTGCTTATAACAACAGTTTTCAATCGAGTATAAAGATGGCACCGTATGAAGCATTGTATGGCTGTAAGTGTCGAACTCTGTTGTACTGGACCGAGCTTAGTGAGAAATAGATTCACAGGGTTAATTTGGTCACGGAAACTGAAGAGAAAGTGAAAGTAATTTGAGATTGTTTGAAAGCAGATTCGGATCGACAAAAATCGTATGCAGATTTGAAACAGAAGGATATTAAATTTCAGGTTGGTGATAAAGTGTTTCGGAAAGTGTCACCGTGGAAGAAAATTCTTAGATTTGGCAGCAATGGTAAGTTGAATCCACGTTTTATTGGGCCGTATGAGATTATTGAAAGAACAGTGCCAGTGGCATATTGACTAGCTTTGCCGTCAGAGTTAGAAAAGATCCACAACGTGTTTCATGTATCGATGTTGTGACGATACCGATCAGATCATTTGCATGTAATCTCCCCAATAGAGATTGAGATTCGACCAGATATGACATATGGTGAAGAACTGATCAAAGTGTTAGCTCAAAGGTTAAACAGTTGATAAATAAAGGCATAGCTCTAGTAAAAGTTTTGTGGCAATGACACGGGGTTGAAGAGGCTATGTGGGAACCCGAAGAAGCTATCAAAAAATAGTATCCTAACCTCTTTTCTGGTAAGATTTTCGGGGATGAAAATCCCTAAAGGGGGCAGAGTTGTAACAGCCTATTTTTGGGTCAAATCAAAATAGTGGTTTTGGGACCACAAATTCGAAGTAGAAATATTTCTTTTATTACTATTTTAAGGTCTACAGTATGATAGAATAGTTGTGTGAAAATTTCATCAAGAAATTTTATCGATTGAGTGTCCAATTTGACTAGAAGGACTAAATTGCAATAAGTACAAAACTTGAATTCTATAAGTTAAAGGTGTCTAATTGATATGAACTTTTAATTAGAGGTCCTTAAATGGCAATTGGACCATTATACCTTTGGATGGACAAAAATGGACATAGTTAGGTGAAATTTCAAAGTTATGCATTAAGGGTATTTTAGTAATTTGGCTAATGAGGACAAAATTAACTAAATAAAAGTGTCCATCTTCTTAATTTAGTCTACCCATAGTCAAATTTTGAAAAGAAGCCATAGCTAGGGTTTGGCCAAGCTTTCAAGCTCGATTGTAAGTCCGTTCTTGTCCCGTTTTTAATGATTTTTATATTTTTGAGATCGTTGTAACTTGATTTAGCTATTTCAAGGACTAATTTGAAAGAAAGTTAAAGTCTCAGATTTTACCCATGTTAAATATGTTTGTATTTTGATGTTTGATGGTAGAAAATGCATGTTCATTGTTAGTTAAACAACGTTTATAAAGTGATTTTTGATAAAAACGTTAAATAGAGACTTATTTGTAAAAGTCTATAAAATGTGTAGAAAAATGTGAATAAATGAAAAATGTGAGTTGTTATGAGTACAAACAAAAATCAGCTAGGCTTGTGTTGTGATGAAATTGAAAGAAATTCATTCTAAATTGTAAAATGTTGAAAAGTTAAGGGAAAAAATGTAAATTTCACCATAATGTGTTTTTTCAGCTGAATTGAATAATGTGATAATTAAATAAGTTAAATTTGACATTATAGATCAAGAAAAATAAAGATCGAATCTAGATCGGGGAAAAACAAAATACTTGATGAATAGATCCTTTTGTCGTTTTTGTAACCGAGGTAAGTTCGTATGTTAAATTAGCTTTACTTTAAATATATTTTGAATGCTTTAATTTATGCAAGAATTGTGTAATCGACCTTACAGACACATTTGATGATGATTTGGCAAGCAAAAAATCCCAATCGAACCTTAGGAATAGATTAGGATACAAGTGACATGTCACTAGGGTTTTATGTTATGTGATCCAGGTGCTGGTCTTGTACGTCCAACCGGTGGCTGAGTATACTGGCATATGTTGCGGTTACTTGATAGCTTGTGTGAGCAGCACCGAGTAGCTACGTCTTGAATGACAGCTTGTATGAGCAGGCCCGTTGATGGCTCCAGAGCGAGCATATATGTGTTATGAGATAGAGGCAGCAATGGTTACATATGTGGCACCTTATGTGCAAGGTTTTCCTGAGTATCCGATATTATTATTCCGAGTGGTTCATTGGGTATGACAACAATGAGACTAAGTATGAAATTATTATGAGATGGTACAGGTATGTACTTAAAGCTTATGATTATTAATTCGTGAAATGACGATTTTAGGGTAAGTTGTGATGGAAGTGAATTATGATCATGAGATTATGGTAACTTACATTATCTTAAGTTATAATACTTGCATGTTAATGTATGGTAAGGTTTGGCTTATTTCTTATATATGAGCTTACTAAGCTCTATAGCTCACTTCGTTTTATTTTTAACTTTTTATAGTGTCACCAAGCTAGCTCGAGTTAGAGATCGTCAGAGATCGCATCACACTATCAAACTGTTATTTTGGGTACCGATGATTTTAAGCATTTTGAGAATATGGTATGTATAAGGACTTGGTCATTTTGTTATATGTGTCGTTATGAATTTGGCCAAATGTATTGCCTTGTAATTGTCAAAGGCTTGAATGGTATTTGGCCATTTAATTTGGCTCATTTTGGTTGAATTGGTTGTAAGCATATATATATTTAAATATGCAAGCATGTGCAATTATCTCTTGTGTGATGTGGTTTATAAATGCTTGGTAAATGGTTGAATGTGACTTAATGGTTTTTTCTTGAACGGGTAAAATTGGCTTATTGGTATGCTAGGAAAACTAAGTAAACTTATACATGTTATTGGTAGCCATGTTGAAACTTGTAGAATGTGAGTTTGGTATGATCTGATTTGGAAAAATATGATGTTGTAAATATGTTGAGTGTGGATAATGAAATAACATTGTTTGGTCTTGTTTTATGGATGTCTTGGTTGCCTTAATTTATGCCATTAAGATTGTGGATGTGTATGTGCAAATGAGGGTGACAAATGGCTTGGTAAATAGCCTTTATTTTGTCCACATGGGTAGACACACTGGCGTGTGTCTGGACCGTGTGTGACACACAGCATGTCTTATAGACATGTGTTTCGGCCGTGTGTCCCTTGCACCTTAATTTTGAGAAACAGAATGCTCAAAATTGAGCACACGGGCAGAGACACGGGCGTGTGTCTCAGCCGTGTGAGGGACACGTCCTTAAGCACGGGCGTGTGTCCTGACCGTGTGAAGTCTGCACCTATTTTATGAAAGTTAAATTAACCACACCGCTTAGCACATAGGCGTGTGACCTCAATTTTTTCATGCATTGCAAGTCAGAGAGTTACACAGGTTAGGGACACGAGCGTGTGTGACCACACGAATTGCCCACACGGGCCTGTCCTAAACCACATGGGCGTGTAACCCCTATTTATATAAAAAAATTTCTAAGTATTGTAAAAATTTCCTGAGTTGTCGGTTTAGTCCCGAACCACTTCCAAATCATGTTTTGAGCCTCATAGGCTCGTATTAGGGACATCATGATTGAATACAAATGGTTTTAATTTGGATGCAAATTTATGACTCGATTTGTATGTTTGCTTGCGATGTAAGTTCGATAATGCCTCGTACCCTGTTCCAGTGTTGAATACGAGTAAGGGGTGTTACAAACGAGTCCAAAACATCTGGTGTTTCGAAAACAATCATTCTCTTGTTTTTAAGCGGAGGATTCTATAGACAATGTTTATAACGGAAAGATAGATGAACTGTAATCAATGGAACAGTAAAATAGAGTTGAAACCACTTAACCTCATCCTTCGTAGACCCGTATGCACTTTCTCTTTGATTTGTTGGAAGTTTCTTCCAATATGGATTTTTGAATTGGGGATGAAGGATTGAAAACCAAGGTTTTTGGTAGAAATAGGGGTTCTTGAAATTAAATGTTTTGAAGGATTGAATGGGGCTATTTTTATGTTTAAAATTAGTGTTTTTAGGGTTAAAATTTGGGTATTTTAGCGGTTAAAACATCAAGTTGCGTGATTGGGTTGGGTTGACCCTACAAAAAATTACAATGATGTCATGACGCAAGGATTCTATATCATGACATCCTTAACAGATTGCCCATGTCGCTACACCGGGGTTCAGTGTTGCGACACACCTCACAATTTTGAAATTCTTGGATACTGTCTTTCATGTCGTGACACAGGTCAATGGTGTTGCGACATCGATATGTTATTTTGTGATTCTTTACTTCTATCCATTGTGTTAAGACACAAAATGTCTGTGTCACAACATTGATGTAACACCCCTAACTCGTATCTGTTATCGAAACAGGGTTACAGAGCATTACCAAAACTTTCAGAACATTTCCAAATAAATCATGTCAATCATTGTTTTTCTCTGAGATTATTCATAACGTCCCTTAAAAAGACCCTCGAGGCCCAATACGAGCATTAGAATTGAGTCGAGACTTAATCAGAGACACTAAGAATTTTTCATGAAATTTCAAAAATTTTCCAAGTTACAGGGCACACACGCCCATGTGGTCCAAGGGACATGCTTGTGTGACCCTGGGACATGCTCGTGCTACAGGCAATGTTCGACCCCGTGTACCTATCTGACTTGTCTACACGGCCATGCCACACACCCATGTGCTAGGCCGTGTGGTTAATTAATTTCTTTCGAAATTAGGTGCAGGTTTCACACAGCCAAGAGAGACGCCCGTGTTCTAGGCCATGTAGCACACACGGCTAAGACACACGCTAGTGTCTCTGCCTGTGTGCTCAATTCTGAGCATTCTGTTTCTCGAATTTAAGGTACAGAGGGCACACGACCTAACCACATACCCATTTACCAGGCCGTGTGTCACACACGGTCTAGACACACGCCCTTGTGTCTGCCCATGTGGCCAAAATAAAGCAATTTCTAGCTTCATTTCTCACCCAAAATTATACCAATGACCTGCACTTAAAACTCACATCCAATACCAAGCAATTCAAGCATTCAAATTAAGCAAATTCCATCATTCAACAAGGCATATCATTGCATGCAAACATGTTTATAATCTTACCTTGGTATAATCCATATATTAGGCATAATTTTAACAATCATTAACATGCATATAGCTACAATAGTATGACATTACAAGTATATCAAAAAAAAAAAAACATTACTAGCCACTCCAATGGCTAGGTTACAAACCACATATTTAAGCCACCTATGGCCAAGTTAGCCTATACATGTCATTATACCAAAATGATTTTACTATGTACACCCAAAATAAGCTAGTGGATAGTATGATGATGCTCCAATGATCTCCAACCTTCGCGAGCTTCCCAGCACTATAAAACAAGGGAAAATAAAACAGAGTAAGCATTACATGCTTAGTAAGTTCATATAACGGAAACTAAACTTACCAATCCTATTTATTAAATCTAAGCATACAATATCATGTTCCCATCCATTTGAAACAATTGTCTAAACACTTACATTCAATCAAACATGCTAGCTACAAAATCTTCATATCAATCAAGTAAACATTGATAAGCTCATCATGTAATATTCCTTCAAGGCATTATTCTTTTCATCCCATATCTCTCACGTCACGTCATATATTTTATTTGTTAAATCATTGAAATTTTGATGGATACTAAGGTAATACAGACAAAGTGTACAAAACAGTATATCCATCAATTCATGTTGAATGGTACCGTAAGGTACTATTTCAGAGAGCACACTCTCTAGCCACATCTATGCAATAGGATTACCAATCCAAGCTGAATCCTATTACCAATATATACTCAATAGAGCATAGTCAGGATTACCAGTCCAGGCTAAATCCTTTTTGTGACATATGCACTAAAGAGTTTGATCTGGATTACCCGTCCGAGCTAAATCCATTCCATAACATATGCTCGAGAGACTTATATTAGGATTACTTGTCCGGGCTAAATCCTTTTAGAAATGAGGTCAAAGGAGTACTCGTTCGAGCTAAATCCCATCATCAACAAATGCATGACCTCATTCATTTCCGAAAATCACATATCTATCGAAAACCACTTTGTAAAAGTTGTTTATCTATCAACAACCTTTTATTTTCTACCATAAATTTCTAATTTTCAGCATACATCCATGACCCAAATTTCATACTTTGATAACTTTTCAAATTGATCCTCTAAATAGGTAGATTAAGCTATCTCGGTTTCAAAAATATCAAAATTACTAAAAACAGGACAAGGAAACTTACCCAATTAAGCCATGAAAGTTTCTTCTCTCTCTCCTAGGGTTTCCATGTATTTTAGGTTGAAGATGACATAAAAATAAGATGATATATTTTATCATCTTTTTAATTAATTAAATATTTTCAAATTCCAATTTAGTCCTTGCCCTTTTTCTAAATTTCCATGGATAAGTCACCAAAATATCTATATACTTTTCTTTATTGGTCTAATTTCCATATAAGGACCTCAAATTTTGAATTCCATAGCTATTTAATCCTTATAGCTACTAGAATTCAACTTTTGCATTTTATGCGATTTAGTCCTTCTCGTAATTAAGCACATAATCAATAAAATTTTCTTATCAGAATTTTCACATGAAAGTTCTAACATATTACAGACCATGTAATAAAATAGATATAAATTTTATTTTCGGATAGGATTTGTGGTCCCGAAACAACTATTCTGATATCACTGAAAAATGGGTTGTTACAACTCTTCCTCAAAGATTTTCGTCCTCGAAAATCTTACCAGTAAAAAGATTTGGATATTGCTTCCTCATAGTATCCCCTGGTTCCCAGGTAGCCTCTCTATTCTGTGTCGTTGCTAAAGAACTTTTACTAAAACTACCTTTTTATTTCTTAACTCCTTTGTTTCCTGAGCTAAGATTTTGATCGATTTTTCACTATATGTCATATCAGGCTGAATCCTTACCTTTGTCAGAGAGATAACAAGTGAAGGATCAGATCGGTACCGCCGTAGCATAGACACGTGAAAAACTTTATGAATCAGGTCAAGTTCTAGTGGTAAAGCTAGCTGGTATGCAACCGGTTCGGGTCTTTTTGTAATCTCATATGGTCCAATGAACCGTGGACTTAGTTTTCCTTTACGACCAAACCAGAGAACTTTCTTCCAGGGCAATACTTTCAAGAATACCTTGTCACTGACTTGAAATTCTATTTCTTTTCATTTCAAATCAGCATAAGACTTTTGACGATCAGAGGCTGCTTTCAAATAGTCCCGAATCACTTTCACTTTCTCCTCGATTTCACAGACTAAGTTAGTTCCGTGTAACTTTTTCTCACTGAGTTCTATCCAATACAATGGAGTTCTACATTTGCGACCATATAAAGCTTTATATGGTGCCATTTTAATGCTGGACTAATAACTATTATTATAAGCAAATTCAACTAAAGGTAAATACTTTTCCTAGTTACCTTCAAACTCAAGTATACAATATCGAAGCATATCTTCCAAAGTCTATATAATACGTTTAGATTAACCATCTGTCTATAGATGAGATACAGTGCTAAAGTTTAACTGAGTATCCAAAGCTTCTTGTAATTTGCTCCAGAATCAAGATGTAAACCGAGGGTCTCTATTTGAAATAATGGAGACAGACACTCCATGCAATCTGACAATCTCAGAGACATATAATTCAACCAATCTATCCAAAGAATAATCTATACATACCGGATCAAAGTGTTCAGACTTTGTTAACTGATCAACAATCACCCAAATGGCATCTTTCTTCTTTGGAGATAGGGGTATTCCTGATACAAAGTCAATGGTAATTCTTTCCCATTTTCATTTTGGTATTGTAACTGGTTGTAATAGTCCAGAAGGAAACTGATGTTCAGCTTTTACTTGCTGACATATCCAACATTTAGACACAAACTTAGAAATATCCCGTTTCATTCTCGGCCACCAGTACATCTTTTTTAGATCATTATACATTTTATTACGATCAGGATGAATAAACATGTTACCATTGTGAGCTTCATTCAAAATCTTCTGTACTAATTCTGAACCTTTCAATACATATAGTCTGCCTCTGAATAACAGACAATCATCGGTCCTGATCTAAAATTTTGAGTTAGGAGTCGATTCCCTCTGTATCCGTTTTGCTTGCAACTTACTATCATTTTTCTGAGCTTCAGAGATCTGGTGCAAAAACGTTGGTCTAGCTTTTAACTCAGCTATAATTGAACCATCATCAAATAATGACAATCGAGTATTCATAGCTCGCAAGGAAAACCGGGATTTTCTGCTCAAAGCTTCAGCAACCACATTGGCTTTTCCCGGATGATAATCAATAACCAGATCATAATCTTTCAATAACTCAAGCCACCTGCGTTGTCTCAAATTCAAATCTTTCTGTGTCATTAAGTACTTCAGACTTTTATGATCCATGAATATGTGACATTTTTCACCAAATAGGTAATGCCACCAATTAAAGATCATGTATCCGGTAGTTTCTTCCATGTGATTTTAATTGTCTTGAAGCATAGGCAACCACTTAACCTTCTTGCATCAAAATAGAACCTAAACAATGTAATGACACATCACTGTAAACTATAAATTCCTTACCCGATTCTGATTGAACTAACACTGGAGCTTCTATCAATAAAGCTTTTAATCTGTCAAAACTCACTGGCATTTATTAGAGCACTCAAATTTTACATTTTTTTGCAATAGACAAGTCATCGGAAAAGCTATCATTGAAAAACCTTTTACAAACCTCCAATAATAACCAACTAGTCCCAAAAAACTTCAGACTTCAAACACATTCTTTGGTGGCTTCCAGTTAACAATGGCTAAAATTTTATTTGGGTCCACCCTAACACCTTCTGCAGATACTATATGCCCAAGAAAACTAACTTCCAGTAGCCAATATTCACATTTACTAAATATGGCATACAATTGTTTCTCTTGCAAAGTTTGCGACACTATTCTCAAATACTCCGCATGTTCATTTTCATCTCGGGAGCAAACCAAAATATCATCTACAAATACCATCACAAACTTATCTAAATATGGGCTGAAAATTCTGTTCATCAGATCCATACACACTGCAAGTGCATTTGTCAAACCGAATGGCATTACAAGAAACTCATAGTGTCTATACCTGGTTCTAAAAACTGTCTTTGGCACATCTGAATCTTTTACTCGTAGTTGATAGTAACCAAAACGGAGATCAAACTTTGAAAATACAGTGGTACATCTTAACTAGTCAAACAAGTCATCGATACAAGGCAATGGATACTTGTTCTTTATTGTAACTTTGTTGAGCTGTTTGTAATCAATGTACAGCCTGAACGATCCATCTTTCTTCTTTACAAATAGAACCGACGCACCCTAAGGTGAGAAACTAGGTTGAGCAAAACCTCTGTCAATCAATTCTTGCAACTGTGCTTTCAGCTCTTTCAATTCAGTAAGAGCCATTCTATAAGGTGCTATAGATATCAGTGTTATTCCCGGTAAAAGATCTATAGAGAATTCCACTTCTCTATCTGGTGGTAAACCAGGTAATTCTTCTGTGTATACATCAGGGAATTCACATAAAATTGACACTTACTAAATCTTTGACTCAAATACTTTAGTATCCAACACATATACGAGATAAGCATCATAACCCTTTCTAACATATTTTTGTGCTGATAATGCTGAAATCACATTAGGTAATTCATCCAGTTTATCAGATTCAACATGAAGTAATTCACCACTCTGACATTTCAATACAATATATTTCTGCTTACAATTCACCATTGCATCATATTGGATTAACCAATCCAATCCCAAAATCACATCAAATTCATCAAATGGAAATAACACCAAGTTAGCCGAAAAGCAGTAACCTTTTACCATCAATGGATAGTTTTTTCAAACTTTATCACGTTGGCCTAGGGGGTTTGAAACTTTAACCACAAATTTAGTGATTTCAACTGGTAAAATTTTAACAGACACTGTGTGGAACCAAGATCAATCAAAGCAGTAATGTCAGTATCAAGTAGATAAAATGTACCAATAATGACGCCTAGTGCAAAAGCATCTTCTCTAGCACAAATAGCATATGTTCTTGCAGGTACTCATGCCTCAGATTTAACTACTGTATCCCTAGTAGTACCTTGACTACCACTAACATTGCTGGGGTGACGGGGTGGTCTGCCCCTCGAGATAGGATTAGTCGTCTTTGGAGCTGGTTCTCTTTCTTTTTCAACTCTTTCTAGACAATCTCTGAGAAAATGGTCAAATGAACCACATCGGTAACAAGCTCCACTTCTCAAACGGCATTCCCCAAAATGAAATTTGTTGCAATGCTTGCACTTTGGTTTGGGATTACCGACACTACCCATGCTGGTTACAGAAGGAGATGAAGATCTCGAGTTGGAGCATTGAGAACCTCGCTCTCTTCTAGAATACCATGTAGAGGTAGTAACACGATCATAATACTTCTTTATTTTCTTAGAAGTAGATGATTGTGATTTACTCATAATCCTTTTTCCAGAAACCTGAGCCTCTCTTTCAGCTTGTTTCTTTTCTTTACTCAATTCCTCAGCTTTGTGTGCTCAATTGCCTAACACAGCAAATTCCCTTGTTTCAAGAATTTCGATCAATAACATGATATATTCATTTAAACCCTCTTCAAAGCATTTACACATCTCAGCCTCGGTTAGAACCCATTCTCTGGCATATTTGCTCAATCGAACAAATTCTCGTTCATACTTAAATACAGTCATGTCTCCCTGCTTGAGTTCTAAAAATTCTTACTTTTTCTGATCCATAAATCTCTGACTAACAGATTTCTTTCTGAATTCAGCCTGGAGGAATTCCCATGTAACGTTCTCTCTCAGTACAATTAAAGTTATGGTATTCCACCAATGATAAGATGTATCTTTCAGTATAGGTACTGCACATTTCAAACATTCAGCAAGTGTACAAGATAATTCATCAAAAACCCGGATGGTATTTTCCAACCAAAATTCACCCCTTTTTGGATCATCATTTGCGGTAGCTCTAAATTCTTCCACCCCATGCTTATGGATTTTATTTACTGGAGGCTTAGCTATTCTAGCAGGTTCAGCACCCTGTGGTACCTCATGCAACTCTTTGAACTGAAGCTGAAGCATTTCTCCCAACTTCTTCAGATTCAACTCTACCTTGGTTGGATGACATTACTATATGAAAAACACATTTAAAATGATCAGGAGACATCACATTACCACAAATTATATAATGCCATATATAGTTAAACTTGTGTTTGCTATGTTAAATCTGAGAATCGGTAAAACCTTTGCTCTAATACCATAAAATGTAACACTCCTAACCCGTATCCGTTGGCAAAACATGTTTACGGAGGATTATCAAAACTTTCAGAACATTTACAAATAAATTATGTCAATCACCAATATTTTCTGAGATTATTTATAACGTCCCTTAAATGGACCCTCGAGGCCCAATCGAGCATTAAAATCGAGTCGGGACTTAATCAAAGACTCTAAGAATTTTTCGCGAAATGTCAAAAATTTTCCAAGCTACAGGGCACACACGCTCGTGTGGTCCAAGGGACACGCACCTTGGGACACGCTCGTGCTACAGGCCATGTTCGACCCCGTGTAACTCTCTGACTTGTGCACACGGCCATGCCACACGCCCATGTGCTAGGCCGTGTGGTTAATTAATTTCTTTCGAAATCAGGTGCAGGTTTTACATGGCCAAGACACACGCTCGTGATCTAGACCACGTAGCACACACGATTGAGACACACGCCCGTGTTTCTACCTGTGTGCTCAATTCTGAGCATTCTGTTTCTCGAATTTACAGTGCAGGGGACACACAGCCTAACCACATACCCATGTACCAGGCCGTGTGTCACACACGATCTAGACACATGCCCATGTGTTTGCTCGTGTGGACAAAATAAAGCCATTTCTAGCTTTATTTCTCACCCAAAATTACACAGCTGACCTGCACTTAAAACTCACATCCAATACCACCCAATTCAAGCATTCAAATTAAGGAAACTCTATCATTCAACAAGGCATATCTTTGCATGCAAACATGTTTATAATCTTACCTTGGTATATTCCATATGTTAGGCATAACTTGAACAACCATTAACATGCATATAGCTACCATAGTATGACACTACAAGTATATAAAAAACAAACATTACTAGCCACTCCAATGGCTAGATTACAAACCACATATTTAAGCCATCATGGCCAAGTTAGCCTATACATGTCATTATACAAAAATAATTTTACTATGTATACCCAAAACAAGCTAGTGGAAAGTGTGATGATGCTTCAATTATCTCCAAGCTTTGTGAGTTTCCGAGCACTATAAAATAAGGGAAAATAAAATAGAATAAGCATTACATGCTTAGTAAGTTCGTATAACGGAAACTAAAGTTACCAATCTCGTTTATTAAATCTAAGCATACAATATTATGTTCCTATCTATTTGGCACAATTCTCTAAACACTTACATTCAATCAAACATGTTAGTCACAAAATTTTCATATCAATCAAGTAAACATAGATGAGTTCATCATGCAATATTCCTTCAAGGCATTATTCTTTTCATCCCATATCTCTCATGTCACGTCATATATTTTATCCATTAAATCATTGAAATTTCGATAGGTACTGGGGTAATACACACAAAGTGTACAAAATAGTATATCTGTCAATTCATGTCGAATGGTACTGTAAGGTACTATTTCATAGAGCACACTCTCGAGCCACATCAATGCAACAGGATTACCAGTCCAAGCTAAATCCTGTTTCTAATATATACCCAATAGAGCTTAGTCAGGAATACCAGTCCAGGCTAAATCCATTCCATAACATATGTTCGAGAGACTTATATTAGGATTACCTGTCCGGGCTAAATCCTTTTTGAATTGAGGTCAAAGGATTACTTCTCTGAGCTAAACCCTGTTAGCAAAAAATGTGGGACCTCATTCATTTCAGGAAATCACATATCCGTCGAAATCCAATGTTCAAACGAAATTCAATTCCTTTTTACACAACTTCGAGCATGTATTCATTTTTTTGTTCTAACATACAAAATAATTCACATAAATATAAATCATATTCCATACAAACACAACATTCAAATTAACATATTTACAAGCTCAATTAAGTTACACGAACTTACCTCGACACTGGTTCGCTTATAAAATCTACTTAATTCGAAACCTTTTCTTTTCCTCGATCTAACCTCAAATTTGTGTTGTCTAAACCTATATAAATAACTTTAATCATCAATTTCACAAATTTCATATTCATTTGGACACAATTTATGTCCTAGGAAAAATTACCATTTTGCCCCTAACTTTTCCCTAAATTTTAATTTCGTCCCTAGGCTCGGAAAATGAAATTCATGCAATATACTCTCTATTCCAAGCCTATCCAAAATTTCAACATAAAATTTACAACACTTATTTTCCGTAAATTTCAGAATTTTTCATCAATTTTCACAACTTTACATTTTAGTCCTTAAATCATGTTTTCATAAAAAAATCACTTTTGTAAAAGTTGTTTATCTATCAACATCCTTTCATTTTCTACCATAAATTTCTAATTTTCAACATATACATCCATGACCTAAATTTCATACTTTGATAACTTTTCAAATTGATCCCTCAAATAGGTAGATTAAGCTATCCCGGTTTCAAAAATATCAAATACTACAAACGGGGCAAGGAAACTTACCCAATTAATCCATGAAAGTTTCTTCTCTCTCTCCTAGGTTTTCCATGTATTTTAGGTTGAAGATGACATAAAAATAAGATGATATCTTTTATCATCTTTTTAATTAATTAAATATTTTCAAATTCAAATTTAGTCCTTGCCCTTTTTTTAAATTTCCACGGATGAGTCACCAAAATATCTACATACTTTTCTTTAATGGTCTAATTACCATATAAGGACCTCAAATTTTGAATTCCATAGCTATTTAATCCTTATAATTACTTGTAACACCCCGTACCCGTGACCGTTGCCGGAGTCGAACACGAGGTGCTAACAATCTTAATTCATTGATTTTCAACGTCCATTTAAAAAAAAAATTCCCGACAAGCTGGCTAACTGCGTCACTGTCACCTTAAAAACCATATCCTGTGTTCCAAAACTCGAAAACCAGTTTCGTAAATTTTACCTGAAACTAGACTCACATATCCTTCTACAAATGTTTTTCTAGAATTTTTGGTCGAGCCAATTAGTACAGTTTATTAGTTAAAGTCTCCCCTGTTTCAGGGTTCGACTACTCCGACCTTCATACATTACGACCTCGATAATTCTTAGAGTACAAGTTCAATACCAAACTCTACTTCCCAAACAGGTGGTAAACCCGGTAATTCTTTGGGAAAAACATCCGGGTATTCACAAACCACTGGCACAGATTCAGGCTTCTTTTCTAACTCTTTGTCATCAAGTACATACGCAAGGTATGCTTCACACCCCTTTCTTACATATTTCTGAGCCAACGTCGATGATATTACAGCTGGCAACCTATTCAAGTCAGTAGACTCAACTCGGATTATCTCGTTATTTACACACCTTAAATTGATGGTTTTGCTTTTGCAATTTACAATTGCATCATGTACGGTCAACCAATCCATACCGAGGATAACATCAAATTCGTCAAACGGTAAAAGCATCAAATTGGCCGGAAAACAGGAACCTCGGATTATTAGGGGACATTTCTTGCACACTTTGTCAACAAGCACGTAACGACCCAAAGGATTTGACACCCGAATTACAAACTCAGTAGACTCAACAGGTAGAGTCTTACTGGATGCTAAGGTTTCACATATATAAGAATGAGTAGAACCAGGGTCAATCAAAGCAATCACATTAGTGTCAAAAAGAGTAAAAGTACCGGTAATAACATCTGGCGAAGAAGCATCCTCGCGTGCGCGAATGGCATAAGCTCTAGCAGGAGCACGAGCCTCAAATCTGGTTGTAGCATCCCTAGATCCTCTCTGACCGCCACTAGCATTGCCTGTATTCCTAGATGGTCTACCTCGAGCAGTAGTAGCACCAGGTTTCCCACTCTGATTTACGTTCTGTTCAGACAATCTCGGGCAATCGTTAATAAAGTGGTCAGCTGATCCGCACTTATAACAGGAGCGGTCATGGAATCTACAGCTCCCCGAATGCCATTTACCACAATACTGACACTCCGTTCTGTCTCGACGATCATTTCCAGCACTGGCGACCGAAGTGACTCGTGCACTCATAGGGGGTCGATCACGATCTCGTCTAGAAAAGCCCGAAGTGTCTCTTGATCGGCCTAAATCATCTCTAAATTTCTTTGATGACTGTTGAAAGGGCTTTCCCAAAGATCTCTTACGAAACTCCTTTGCTCCCATATCAGCTTTCCTTTTCTCCTTACTGAGCTCCTCGGCTTTGCATGCTCGCTCGACAAGTACCACAAATTCTCAGATTTCTAAAATGCCAACATACAGCTTTATATCATCATTCAGTCCATCTTCGAAACGTTTACACATCACAGCTTCTGAAGAAATGCATTCTCGTGCGTATCGGCTAAGCTTCACAAATTTTCGTTCATAGTCGGTAACCGACATGGAACCTTGTTTAAGTTCAAGAAATTCCTTCCATTTTTGATCCATGAATCTCTGACTGATATACTTTTTTCGAAACTCAGTTTGGAAAAACTCCCAAGTTACTTGCTCTCTGGGCACAACAGAAGTCAACGTATTCCACCAATAGTAGGCAGAATCACGTAGCAAGGAGATAGTACACTTTAGGCACTCATCGGGTGTGCAAGATAGCTCATCGAGTACCCGAATAGTGTTGTCCAACCAAAATTCAGCTTGCTCGGCATCATCGTTGTCCGTAGCTTTAAATTCAGTAGCCCCGTGTTTTCTGATTCTGTCAACTGGGGGCTTATTTGACCTTATTTGGTCAGTTGCCGGAGGTATCGTAGGTGCGGGGGTGGTATTAGTCGGGAATGGAGGTTGTGGAACAGCCGTATTAGTTCGAATGTATTGGTTGAACCAATCATTCATCACGCTATAAAAAGCTTGTCTAGCCTCATCATTCGGATTACTAGCAATAGGTTGAGAGTCCGCCGGCGCTGTCCCTTGTGCGGGAGCAGGCGCACACTCTCAAGATCATCAGCTACCGCTCGGTTGGGATCGGGATCCATTACTATAAATAAACACATTTTCAATTGTCAGAAATCACCACACTATCAAATAATCACATAATGGCATGCATAGCTAGACCCAAACGTATTACGGTAGTCCTAGAATAGACTAAACCGTAGCTCTGATACCAATAAAATTGTAACACCCCGTACCCGATACCGTTGCCGGAGTCGAACACGAGGTGCTAACAGACTTAATTCATTGATTTTCAACGTCCATTTAAAAAAAATTCCAAACAAGCTGGCTAACTGCGTCACTGTCACCTTAAAAACCATATCTTGAGTTCCAAAACTCGAAAACCAGTTTTGTAAATTTTACCTGAAACTAGACTCACATATCCTTATACAAATGTTTTTCTAGAATTTTTGGTCGATCCAATTAGTACAGTTTATTAGTTAAAGTCTCCCCTATTTCAGGGTTCGACTACTCCGACCTTCATGCATTACGACCTCGATATCTCCTTGTACAGGGCTTCAATACTTATGTCGTTTGTTCTGATGAAACTAGACTCAAAAAGGAATCTACACATATATGGCATGACTTCTAATTATCCTTGGTTAATTTATAGTCAATTTCCAAAGTCAGATTAGGTGATCCAGAAATCGCTCTGGCCCTGTTCCACGAAAACTTAAATATCTCTTAAAATACGACTCATATGATTGTTTCGTTTCTTCCATATGAAAGTAGATTCATAAAGGTTCGATTAAATAATTTATTAACTATTTAATTCCATTCCTACTATTTTTAGTGATTTTTCAAATCCACACCATTGCTGCTGTCAGCATCTGTTTTAAGGTAAACTTTACCTATTTCATGGTTTTCCATGAAACAACTAGAATTTGTCATACAAAGCACCAAAATGATCATGATTAACCATTCCAATGGCTAATCGTTACCAAACATTTCCATACCTCTCAATGAACAACATACAAAACGATTATAATGCTATGCTTAAAGTATATATAAGCCATTTTCGCATGGCTATCCAAATTTATACAAAACCCAAGGGTACATGACCAACAACAAAGAGGGTAGTCCTATACATGCCATTTTCAGAGTTCAACCAAAAGTGTACCAAAAGGGCTTTGATAGTGTGGATGACTTTGACTTCGACAATCCTGAGCCCGATAGCTGACGAACCAAAATCTATAAAACAGAGAATCAAAGAAACGGAGTAAGCATTTAATGCTTAGTAAGTTTTGAGCAATGAAATCATGCACAACTGAAGTATAGCATTCATACGACTAAACGAATAATTTCGTATACACATATTCTCACAATCATACCTACTTCACATTTCCAACCCTTATATTCATACATAAGGAATCAACCTGACTAAAAGCCGGAAGCTTGTTAATCGATTGAGTAAATACTATTTAGAAGGAATCAATTATCTCAATGCACATAAGAAACATACCTCATCGTTGGGATTTTACGAGCGTATTAATTGAAATTATTACAGCAAGATCGCTCATTCCCAAACCCAAGTATCTTCGGGATTTAGCCGGATATAACCACTCGCACAAGGCCTTCAGGTCTTAGCCCGGATATGGTCTCTAGCATAAATGCCTTCGGGTCTTAGCCCGGATATAGCAACTTGCACAAATGCCTTCGGGACTTAGCCCGGAATTAGTAACTCGCACCAATGCCTTCGGGACTTAGCCCGGAATTAGTAACTCGCACAAATGCCTTCGGGACTTAGCCCGGAATTAATCACTAGCACAAATGTCTTCGGGACTTAACCCTGTTAGTATCCGAATATTCATGCACATATCAGTAAATCATGACACATCTTTATTTCATTTTCATAACTAGAATTCAAACACAAATCAATTATTATGCATTCCCATTTTCGGCTCAATAGCCACATACTAACAGCATGATTCGGTTTGCTTCATGACATGATTTCTATGCACATACGGCTACCCTTCATACATATAGACTAATTAACTCACATATAATTCAAGTAGAATCATTATATCACCGTTTATTGTTATGATTATACGTCATGACTTAATCAAATCGTAAACTAAGTTTCATTACTCGAAAACTTACCTCGGATGTTGTCGAACGATTTCGACGGCTATTCGATCACTTTTTCCTTCCCTTTATCGGATTTAGTTCCCCTTTGCTCTTGAGCTTAATTTAACAAATAAATTGATTTAATCATTTGAACATCAAAAAGATAAACTCAAGGTACTTAACCCATATATACATTAGACATTAGGGTCACATATATATGAAATCATGAATCAACTCAACATATTAGCCCACACTCTCTTTTAGCCGATTATCTAAGCCAAGATAAAAGCATCAATATGCTTGCCTCTAACCGAATACATGCAACACCAATCTACCTCATGTGGCCGAATATGCATGTCTATGTTGAGGCCGATTGTATACTTAATACATTCTACAATTATGGTCACTTGTATTGACTAATCACCATTTTGTTTCAAGTTCAAAGCTCGGCTAAAACACATATATACACTAGTAATCAAATAGTAACATTTGCACTTCACCTTAATAGCTAACTTAGCAACCCTTAATTTTAACATATAATTGTTCATAACAAAATTAAAGCATCCTCTCCATTCCATCAATTCAAAACACATTCATTACTCAACAATATTCAAAGTCACATTCGGCCTTAGCACACAACTTCTCTACTCCATCTAACATGAACAACAACTATATTTCTCTTCTACTTCCTACCATGGTCGAATGCTTCATGAAGTTTCTAAGACCTACCTTTTTCAAATTCCCACACACACTCACATCCAATCCTTTTTGTTGAGCACTCAAACTCTATCATCTTCATACCTCATCAACACAACATCAAACACCAACCAAAAAGACAACACCCATGGCCGAGTATCATCTCCCTCACATAGCAAGGATTTAAACCATGGGCTAGGTAGAACTGAAGCTAAAAACTAAAAATATACATGAATCTCATGGAGCAACATCAAACATACCTTAGCTAGTTACATGCATGGCCGAACCTCTTCAACCTTTCTTCTTCATTCCTCCTTAAAATTTTCGGCCAAAGATGTTAAAGGATGAACACATTTTTTTTTCTTTTCTTTGTCTAGTCACGACAATGGGGAGTAAGGGGGGGACAACTTTGGTTTCTCCTCCCACTCACCTCATGTTTTATCATTCTTAATTCACTATTTTATTTTCTAAACCCATAATGCTAATAGGAAATTCATATTATCATCTATGACCCATCCATGGCCGGCCACTACTCAAAATAAATGGGTATTTGACATGCAAACCCTTCATTCTTATAACATGCATTAATAGGCCACTTACATTTGCCTAGCACATTTCTAAATTTTCTCACATAAGTCCTATTAACTAAATTCACATGCAATCGACTAAATCGAAGCTTAAAACTTTCACACATTCATATTCACATATTCTAGACAATAAATATCACATTCAAATACTTCGGTGACTCGGTTTAGCGGTCCCGAAACCACTTTCCGACTAGGGTCACTTTAGGGCTGTCACATTACTAGAATTCAACTTTTTCATTTTATGCGATTTAGTTCTTCTCGTAATTAAGCACATAATTAATAAAATTTTCTTATCAAAATTTTCACATGACGTTGCTAATATATTACGGACCATGTAATAAAATAAAAATAAATTTTATTTTCGGATCGAATTTGTGGTCCTGAAACAACTGTTCCGATTTCACTGAAAAATGGGTTGTTATAGTTGATGCCATTTTTCCAATTTTTTCTCTTCAGAGTGCTTACAAGTTCTTTAAAAAGAATTCTAACTTTGATTTTCTTGTAATATTTTAAAGAATTTGTTAGCGAAATGTACAATTTAGTACAGTTGGTAAGAAGTTTTACGAAAAAATACTATTAGGTTTTGCTATTAGACTCATCCGTCAGCTCAGTCAATGTACACCGCGGCATTCCTTGTAGATTATATTTGTGTGTATTGGTCCAACATCCATCATGCCATTCTATTCATCTGTGATTGCCCATTTCCTTGAACTTGCCTTTCCGGCCTACCTTAACAATTGACAACTCTTTTTGTAGATCATAACTATTAATTACTTGTAGTATTACATAACCACGCAACCATTCTATTCCATTTCTTCTCTTGCTGCAGTTTCATTCAATTGACCTAGATATTCTTTAGTTTGCTGAGATGGATAGTAGTCTAAGAGTTCATTTTCTTCACAAGCATTTACACTAGTATTCTCTCCTTTGCTCAGTTCTGGATTGACAATTCTTGATGCCTTATTGAGGGTATACCAATGTGGTCATTATCATCTGGGGGCATAACTGGGGCTTCTCCTCGGAGTTGGCTTAATTCAAGCATTAATAATCATTGATTCTCCTGTATCTCCTAGTACTCATAAACTCCTTCTTCCTAAATATCAGCATCCTAATCTAATTCTTCATTTGACCACATAATTAAAATCATCCATTCTCCTATTGATTGGTCTCCTTTAGCTGTAGTTTTGATTCACGATGTGCACTATGATCTTCTTAAAAAAACAAATAAGTAATAGTAAAGTTAGTTAAATAAATTTCTGAATTATTCATTCTGAATGCAAAAATTAAAATCAAACTAGTGATGTTGCCCCCCGGTCAACAGCGCCAACAACTTGATCGCCTCCAAAAGTACTAACGTCCAGAGTGCGAATACTGTAGAAAAAGATATCTAAATGAGGTGGTATCTGCAAGTATACGAGTCCAGTTGTAATATAATTCCAACAAGGTAGATAAGTACTCTGAGGATCATACCCAAGAGAGGCAAGTGCTAGATTGATTTTAACCTGAAAACAGAAAGATCTAATTAGTACTTTAAGTCAGTTATAATACAAGAGTAAAGGTAAAAAGAGTGTTTTTTTTTGGTTTTTATGAATAATAAAATAAAATAGCGTAAAGAAATAAATTTTGAAAGATTGAAGAATAGAAACAATCGAATCTGATTATGCCTGATTAGCTCGATTGGTAATCCCCATTAACTGTCACTTCGGGTTCCTCGTCAATCAACTAGTTGCTATCCCAATAGGATCTTTTGATCTTTCACTCGAATAATGAGTCGACAAAAACTACTTGTCTTCTAACCTCATAGTCCAAACCGGTTTGGGGTGAAGGTGTTCACGAATGGGCCACATCAATTTTGAGTTAATTCCCACTTTTATAACTTCCTAAGTTTGTCAAGCCTAAGGTTTTTTTATGTTATTCCTTTCCTAAACAACTGACCCATTGAGTATCCCTACAAAACAATTAACAGATCATCCCTTCACTTGCTAATCCCCCATATAGGGATTAGTTCCTCATGGTCTCTATAGACAATATAACATCAAAATAAAATGCTAAATAAATCGAAAATATCGAATTTATAAAGGAGCTTGATTGTATTACGATTGATCACGAATCCACAAGGTTTGATTGTCTCCACAATTCAAATCTTTCCAAATAAAATAAAGAATAAATAAAAATGAATCAAACCTTAGAAAAGACATAACTAAATTGAATTTAAAAGACTAATTCTATGCTAAGTGAATGGTGTCTTTTACATGTGAAAAATGAGCCCATTTATATATAGCAAGTGGTCATCATCCTTAATCCTAGGTTAGATGACATTCCCGAGCTTTAAGTTTGATTGTGTAAACCAAAACACCCATTGGCTCATGTATAATTCCCATCCAGAGTTGATGTCACGACACACCAAGACTTGTTTTGCGACATAGGAGTCAGTATATTTCTTTTGGGATATCTTCAGGGGAATGTCACAACACCCTTAGTCTGTGTTGCGACAATGAAGACAATTTCATGATTTCTCCATTTTGCCCGTTATGTTGAAACATTGATCATTCTGTGTTGCAACATAGCAACCAGTATATGTTTAATATGCCTTCTAATAGTCTCCTACACACTTATAAAGTTCATTAGCTCTGTAACACCCCTTACTCGAGACCGTCACCGGAGTCAAGCACGATGCGTTACCTGACTTAACTTACTAATTCAGGGCATAAAATTTTCTTTTAAAATTAATTTATTTACATTCATTCAATATGTCCCTAAAAAGGGCCCTCGGGACCCTAAAACATACAATTTAAATGGTTCGGGACCAAATTGGGAACATTAAAATTTTTTTGAATACTCAGACAAATCAAAACAATTTATTTCATTATTCCTTATAAAACTGCTCACCTACGTCATAGTCACTAAATAAATCATAACTCGAGTCACAAAACTCAAAATTTAAATTTTTGAATTTTTCTTGAAACTAGACTCATATATCTTCTTACTATTTTTTCCAGAATTTTTGGTCTAGCCAATTAGTACAGTTTATTAGTTAAAGTTTCCCTTATTGCACTGTTTGACTACTCTGACCTCTCCTCACTACGAATCAATTTTCTCCCTGTACAGAATTCAAATAACCATGCCGTTTGTTTCTATTGAAAGTAGATTCACTAAGGAATCTATAAATATAAACTATAGCTCCTAATTCTTTTTGTACAATGTTTAGTGAATTTATAAAGTTAGAAATTGCTCGGACCCTATCTCACAAAAATTCAAATATCTCTTAATATACACTTCTTTTGCTTACTCTATTTCTTTCATATGAAATAGACTCAATAAGATTTAATTCTATATCTCATTCATCACCTAATTCAATTTACACTATTCTTGGTGATTTTTCAAGTTCACGTCACTGCTATTGTTCAATACTGTTTTAATGCTAATTTCACTTTTTCATGATTTCTTTGTATTAACTACCATTTAGGCATACATAACATCGAAACATGTTCTTCATTAGCCATTTCAATAGCTAATCATTATCAACTATTTACATACCATTATTTACCCATATCACAAGGACAGACACACAAAATGGCTAAGGCCCTATACGTGCCATAAACTAGAACGTTTGTAAACGAAGATACCCATTTGGTAACTTGATAGTCGATAGTGTGAAGTGATCTCCGACGACCTCCAACCCGAGCTTGATTTTAAGTACTCTGAAACATGGGAAAGTGAAAGAAGTAAGCTTATAAAGCTTAGTAAGTTCACATGTAAAATAATAAGCATTAGCAATCAATTTAGCTTACTACTATGCTGTCATAATTTGCTTAAATAATGTTTAGTTCTTACTTTCCCATCTTGCTCATCAGTAACCTTACCAAAGGCTCAGAATATAAAAGGCACCTTACTTAATAACTTGCTTACGTACCTACAACATCTCACTTAACACATGAGTACTCTTTCATAATATAGGCATATTGCCAATCATGTCATAAAGTGTCACAAGCATAACTGAAAACTCATCACTTACTTAATACTTGATAATCTCTATTACTTACAATCTCAATATTAAATAAGCCTTAAATGCATACATGTACTCTTTCTTCATGTTCTCACCTTGTCGTTTCTTTGAATTACTCTGGAACCTTTTCCTTTTTGAACTTACCATTGCCATGTCTTGACATGGTCTTACGTTGTATCCTTGCCTTATGAACTCACCAATGCCATGTCTTGGCATGGTCTTACATAGGACCTTTGCCTTATAGTAACTCATCAATGCCATGTCTTGACATGGTCTTACATGAGTTCCTTGCCTTATAGAACTTATCAATGCCATGCCTTGGCATGGTCTTACATGATATCCTTATCTTACCAAATGTCATGTTCCAAACATGGTCTTACATGGTATCCTTGTCTGAATGCCAATGTGACAGCCCAAAATTGACCCTAGTCGGGAAGTGGTTTCGGGACCGCTAAACCGAGTCACCGAAAGGTTTGAATGTGATGTTTATTGTCTAGAATATGTAATCATGAATGTGTGAAAATTTCAAGCTTCGATTTAGTCGATTGCATGTGAATTTAGTCAATAGGACTTATATGAGAAAATTTTAAAATGTGATAGGTCAATGCATGAGGACCTATTAGTGCATGTGGAAGAAAAAGGGGACTTGCATGTCAAAGTGCCCAATTCTTGATAAGTGGCCGGCCAAGCATGACTCCATTCCTCCAAGTTTATGTTGTTTATTATTTAATATTGGTAAGTAAATTAAAATAAATTAAAGAAAGGAATTAAAAAGGGAGAGATGAATAAAATAAGGAGGGAAGAGGGAGTGTTCATCTTTTTTTTTCTTTGGCCATTGCCGTGAGTGAGGAGAAGGAAGGGAGATTTGGTTATTGGATTTTGGCTTGGAAGAAGGCTAGAATGAGGTATGTATTGAATGATTCTTGAAAATCTATGCATGTTTGAGATGGTTAGTTCAAATTCTACTCATCCTATAGATTAGACTTAGGATTTTGAGGTTGAAATTCGGCCAAGAAGCTTGAAACTCTTAGTAGATGTGTTAATGTCATTAAAATGGATAGTAATGTAGGATATGGTGAGTGGTTAATTGCTTTTAACTTGAAAGTTGAGGTTAAAGGGGTTAAGTGATTGCCGAATCTAATTTAGGGGTGGAGGATTGTGTTCATGTTATATTGGATAGGTAGAGGTTGTAATGAGGTTGAAATTGTTGAATTGTTAGCTTGGTAACTAATGAAGTAATCGGCCATATGAGGTAAAAATGGGATGTTCATTTTAGTTGTTGTTTCATTTTTGTGAGAAATGGGTCAAGTATTCATGAGATGAAATTGTGTGATTAGATAAATTAAAGGTAATAGTATAGTTGATGAATATATATAGATATACATATTCGGCCATCACTTAGGAGCTTAAGTGATGTTGAGTTAA
This sequence comes from Gossypium hirsutum, assembly GCF_007990345.1. Lineage (NCBI taxonomy): Eukaryota > Viridiplantae > Streptophyta > Magnoliopsida > Malvales > Malvaceae > Gossypium > Gossypium hirsutum. The sequence goes on along the minus strand of NC_053429.1, from coordinate 92,625,045 downwards.
GCTTTGCATATTCGGCTATATATATATATATACACATATATATATGTAAGCCCATTCGTAATACTACCTTAGGACTATGTATATATAACCGACAAAAGAATGGGAAAAACTAGCAAGGGTGAAGGCCGAATGAGCTATAGGTGGTGTGGATGACTTTTATACATGTGGGTGTGTGTGTATGCCATTTAGTTGGTGACATTCGGCATTTCTTAATTAACATTAGAGATGAGTGAATGAAATCGGCATGTGTGTTTGTGAAAATGCCGAATGTGAATTTGGATAATATTGAGTAATGTATGTGCTTTAAAATGATGGAATGGAGTGGATGCTTTAAATGTGTTATGAACAATTATAAGTTAAATTAAGGGTTGCTAAATTACCATTGTCATTGCCGAATATACAAACATACATATGCATGTGTAATTGAAGTATGAATGTTTAGCAAGATGGTTAAACTAGTTAAATTATTGATTTAGCTCAAGGAGTTAAAGGAGGTGAATCGAGCAAAGGCAAAGAAAAGGTTATCGAGTAGCCGAGTTGGAACCGTCTTACCCAACACGAGGTAAGTCATTAAGCATGTAGTTGGTATTATTTCAAATGGTGATAATGTTTATGTATTGATGCTGAATGGAATGAATAAATATACATATATATATATATGCATGTACGTATGTGATGATGAAATTGTTGAATGAAAAGAAAAGAGGTAAGATGCACTGAGTTGTTGATCTCGGCACTAAACGTGCGGGTATAACCATTTATGACCATGAGATTGGCGCTAAGTGCGCGGGATTAAATTGTACAGCACTAAGTGTGCGATTTGACTATGTTGCACTAAGTGTGCGAAATGAATATGATGCACTAAGTGTGCGAATTGACCATGCGGCACTAAGTGTGCGAGTTTGACTATGTAGCACTAAGTGTGCGATTTGATTACGTAGCACTAAGTGTGCGAGTTGATTATATAGCACTGAGTGTGCGGACTCAATATACATTCGTGAATCATTATGGACACTATGTGTGCGACACTATTGAGTCGATCGCGGACAGCGGATCGGGTAAGTGTCTTGAGTACATGGCTAATAGGTGCTATGCTTATACTTGGTGTTGAGCTCGGTAAGTTTGAACCTATGTGACAAATATACTTGAAGTCACGTACATAAAATTTATCGTAGGATGGGTGAAAGGCCGTTTAGTCGTTGATTGTAACGAAAATAAATTGATTTATGAAAATGCTTCAATGTCCTATTGATGAGTATATGGAATGTGAATGCATGAATTGATATGAAATTGAATCGATAGGTTGGAGGAACTATGGTATGGTTCGGTATGGATGGAGTAAATTGTCTCGTTCCATTTTGTTTCCTCTTGTGATAATGTTATTGATGGATGGTAGTGCATTGCTTATGACTTACTGAGTTATAAACTCACTCGGTGTTTCCTTGTCACCCATTATAGGTTGCTTGGACTCATCTTTTTTTTGCGGGGTCAGGCCGTCATCGAAGTCATCACACCGGATAGCAAGTTTTGGTACTTTCTTCTTAGTTGGCTTAGAAGAACATTTTGGCATGTATAAGCTATTACGTTGTGTTTGAACTTTGGCATGTAAACTTTAAGCCATGCGAAAAATGGCACGAATGTTCGATTGAGTTGGATCAAGGGTAGGCATGAAATGAACCTAGTTACTTTCGTAACAGATGCTGGCAGCAGCAGTGTCATGAGATTGAAAAATCACTAAAAATAGTAGGAGTGGAATTAATTGATGAATAAATTATGTAATCGAAGCTCGATGAGTCTGTTTTCATGAGGAAGTAACGAAAAGATCATATGGGCAGTATATTAAGAGATAATCAGATTTTTGTGGGATAGGGCCAGAACGGTTTCTGGATTCCCTGCTCCGACTTTGGAAATTCATTATAAATTAACCAGAGATAATTAGGGGTCGTACCATATATGTACAGATTCCTCTCTGAGTCTAGTTTTCATAGAAACAAACGGCATCAGTATTGAAGCCCCGTGCAGGGAGATATCCAAGTCGTAATGGGCAAAGGTCAGTGTAGTCGACCCCTGCAACTTGGGAGATTTTGACTAATAAACTGTACTAATTGACCCGACCAAAAATTCTAGAAAAAATTACATAGATGGGCACATGAGTCTAGTTTCTGGGAAAAATTACGAAACTGATTTTCGAGTTACGAAACTCAAGATATGATTTTTAGAACAACTAGTACACAGATTGGGCAGTGTCTGGAAACTTAATTTTATAAGGGGTTAAAGTCAGTTAACACCTCGTGTTCGACTCCGGTGTCGGTTTCGGGTTCGGGGTGTTACATTTGATTGGTATCAGAGCTATGGTTTAGTCGGTTCTAGGACTACCATAGCGCGTATGAGTCTAGCTATACATGCCGAATGTTAATGTTTAAATGTGTGATGACTTCTGACGGTTGAAATGTTTTTGTTTTGATTAGTAAATGGACCCCGATGAAGAAAGAACCCTAGCGGATGATGTTGAGAGCGTAGCGGCTGCTCCTGCACAAGGGACGCCACCTGTTGAACCTCAGTCATCTGCGAATAATCAAGGTGAGGGGGCTAAACAAGCCTTCTTTACCATGATGAATGAGTGGGTCGCGCAATATGCCCGAACCAACCCGGCTGTCCAACAATTCCCAAATTTGAATAATCCACCCCAAGAGCCTGTAATGCCATCAGTCGCTGATCCTGTGAGGCTGAGTAAGCCACCAGTAGACTTGATTAGGAAGTGTGGGGCCGAGGAGTTCAAGGCCATAGTAACTGATGATGCCGAAAAGGCCGAGTTCTGGCTTGATAACACCATTCGGGTGTTCGATGAATTGTCATGCACACCCGACAAATGTCTAAAATGTGCTGTATCTTTGTTGCGAGACTCAGCCTACTATTGGTGGAGGACCTTGATTTCCATAGTCCCGAACAAGCGAGTAACTTGGGACTTCTTTCAAACGGAATTCCGGAAGAAATTTATTAGCCAATGGTTCATTGATCAGAAGCGTAAGGAGTTCTTGGAACTCAAGCAAGGCCGTATAACTGTATCTGAATATGAACATGAATTCGTAAGACTCAGTAGGTATGCCCGGGAGTGTGTAGCTGATGAGGTTGCTATGTGCAAAAGATTCGAGGAAGGATTGAATGAAGATTTAAAGCTACTAATGGGTATTTTGGAAATAAAAGAATTCGTAACACTAGTCGAACGAGCCTGCAAGGCGGAAGAACTTGGAAAGGAGAAGAGGAAGGCTGAATTTGAAGCTAGAGATTATCGTAAAAGATCGACGGGTAAAGCTCCGTTCTCAGCTGTAAAGAAGTTCAGGGAGGACATTATTAAGTCGAGGGCGACTGCGGGAATTTCCATCAGGGCAAGACCATCGATGGGCTCCCGAGCTACTTCGGTAGCTAGTGTGGGCAATAATCGTCACGAGAAACCTGAATGTCCCCAATGTGGAAGACGACACCTAGGTGAATGTTGGGGCAAGTCTACTAGCAGGGCCTGTTACGGATGCGGTTCGAAGGACCACTTCATTAGAGATTGCACGGAGCTGGATGAGAAGAATAAGATTCAAGGTGCAAGACCTAGTGGAGTGACATCTAGAGGTAGACCACCGAGAATTCTAGGAGGCAGGGGTGGTAGTCAGAGGGGGGCCTCTGATACGGCCGATCGAGCTGAGAACCGTACTCCTGCTAGAGCATATGCCATTCGCGCACGAGAGGAGGCATCCTCCCCCGACGTCATCACTGGTACCTTCACTCTCTTTGATACTAATGTGATTGCATTGATTGACCCTGGTTCTACTCATTCATATGTATGCGAAACCTTAGCAACCAGTAAGACTCTACCTGTTGAGTCTACTGAGCTCGTAATTCGAGTATCAAACCCTTTGGGTCAATGCGTACTTGTTGATAAAGTGTGTAAGAGATGCCCTCTAATAATCCGAGAATCCTGTTTTCCGGCCGATTTGATGCTTTTGCCGTTCGACGAGTTTGATGTTATTCTCGGTTTGGATTGGTTAACCGCGCATGATGCGGTTGTGAATTGCAAAAGCAAGACTATCGATTTGAGGTGCGCAAATAACGAAATAATCCGAGTTGAGTCTGCGGACTTAAAGGGGTTGCCAGCTGTAATATCAGCAATGTTGGCCCAGAAATATGTAAGGAAAGGGTGCGAAGCATACCTCGCGTATGTACTTGATGACAAGGAGTTAGAAAGGAAACCCGAATCGGTGCCGGTGGTTTGTGAATACCCGGATGTGTTTCCTGAAGAGTTACCGGGTTTGCCACCTGCTCGGGAGGTAGAGTTTGGTATTGAGCTTGTACCTGGAACTACGCCTATTTCGATCGCTCCGTATCGTATGGCACTAACCGAGTTAAAAGAGTTGAAAGCTCAGTTGCAAGAATTGACGGATAGAGGTTTCGCTCGACCGAGTTTCTCACCTTGGGGTGCACCAGTATTGTTCGTGAAAAAGAAGGACGGAACCATGAGGTTGTGCATTGATTATTGTCAACTGAATAAAGTGACGATAAAGAATAGTATCCGTTACCGCGTATTGATGATCTGTTCGATCAATTAAAGGAGCATCGGTGTTTTCAAAGATAGATTTGAGGTCGGGTTATTATCAGTTGCGGATTCGAGATTCGGACGTACCCAAAACTGCTTTCAGAACGAGGTACGGTCACTACGAGTTCTTAGTGATGCCGTTTGGGCTCACTAATGCCCCTGCGGTGTTTATGGATTTGATGAATCGAATCTTCAGGCCGTATTTGGATCGGTTCGTAGTTGTGTTTATTGATGACATCTTGGTCTATTCAAGAGATGAGACCGAACATACTGAGCATCTGAGGCTAGTGTTGCAAATTTTGCGGGATAAGCAGTTATATGCTAAGTTCAGTAAGTGTGAGTTCGGGTTAAGAGAGGTTAGCTTCTTGGGTCATGTGGTATCCGCATCGGGTATTCGAGTTGACCCGAGCAAAATTTTAGCCATACTTAACTGGAAGCCTCCGAGAAATGTTACCGAAGTCCGGAGCTTTCTAGGGCTCGCCGTTATTACCGACGATTTGTCAAAGGTTTCTCGATGATAGCCACACCAATGACGAAGCTACTTCAAAAGGATGTTAAGTTCGAATGGACGGAGAGATGTCAGAAAAGCTTCGATCAACTGAAAACTCATTTGACTGAAGCTCCAATTTTGGTGCAACCCGAATCGGGTAAAGAGTTTGTCATTTATAGTGAGGCATCCCTACTTGGGTTGGGTTGCGTATTGATGCAAGAAGGTCGAGTTGTGGCCTATGCGTCGAGACAATTGAAGCCACACGAGAGAAATTATCCGACCCATGATCTCGAACTAGCCGCCATTGTGTTTGCATTGAAAATATGGTGACATTAATTGTTTGGTGAGAAGTGCCATGTGTTTTCGGATCACAAAAGTCTCAAATATTTGATGACTCAACGAGACTTGAATCTGCGACAAAGACGTTGGCTTGAGTTGTTGAAAGATTACGAGCTTGTCATTGATTACCACCCGGGAAAGGCTAATGTGGTTGCGGACGCCTTAAGCCGGAAATCACTGTTTGCTTTGCGAGCGATGAATGTACTCTTGTCTGTTCTACCTGACAATGTGTTAGTAGCTGAATTAAAAGCCAAACCATTATGGACTCATCAATTAGTGAAGCTCAGAAAGTCGATGATGAATTGGTTGCAAAACGAGCTAAGTGTGTTCCGAACAAGGAATCGGAGTTTCAGATTGATGATAATGGTTGTTTGAGGTTTAGAAGTCGTTTGTGTGTTCCAAGGAATTCGAAACTCATTCCGATGATTCTGAACGAAGCCCATTGTAGCCGAATGTCAATTCACCCGGGGAGCACGAAAATGTACAACGACTTGAAACGTCAGTTTTGGTGGCGTGGTATGAAACGAGACATCTCCGACTTTGTTTCGAGATGTTTAATATGTCAACAAGTGAAAGCGGAACATCAAGTGCCTTCAGGGTTACTTCAGCCGATCATGATACCCGAGTGGAAATGGGACCGAGTCACAATGGACTTTGTGTCCGGACTGCCATTGTCCGCAAGTAAGAAGGATGCGATTTGGGTTGTTGTTGATAGGCTGACTAAGTCGGCTCACTTTATCCCCGTGCGTACGGATCTTTCATTGGATAAACTAGCCGAATTGTATGTCTCTCAGATTGTGAGATTACATGGAGTACCTATTTCTATCGTGTCGGATAGAGATCCGAGATTCACCTCACGATTTTGGAAGAAATTGCAAGAAGCTTTGGGTACCAAGCTGCATTTTAGCACCGCTTTTCACCCCCAAACCGATGGTCAATCCGAGCAGATAATTCAGATACTTGAGGATATGTTGAGATGTTGCATCCTCGAGTTCAGTAGTTCATGGAACGGTATTTACCTTTGATTGAATTCGCTTACAACAATAGTTTTCAATCAAGTATTAAGATGGCACCTTATGAGCTTTGTACGGTCGTAAATGCCGTACGCCATTATTTTGACCGAGCTTGGTGAAAGTAAAATTTTCGGAGTTGATTTGATTAAAGATGCCGAACAGAAAGTAAAGGTAATCCGTGAAAGTCTGAAGGTAGCCACAGATCGTCAGAAATCGTATGCGGACTTGAAACGAAAGGACATTGAATATCAGGTGGGAGATAAAGTGTTTCTTAAAGTGTCACCTTGGAAGAAGGTACTCAGATTGGCCGTAAAGGCAAGTTGAGCCCGAGATTCATTGGGCCATACGAAATATCCGAACGAGTCGGTCCAGTTGCGTATCGATTGATTTACCCATGAACTTGAAAAGATTCACGATGTCTTTCATGTTTCAATGCTTCGACGTTATAGATCCGATCCGTCACATGTGATTAATCCCTCAGAAGTTGAAATTCAATCTGACTTGAGCTATGAAGAAGAACCGATTCGTATCCTAGCTCGTGAAGTGAAAGAGTTGCGAAATAAAAGGGTCCGTTGGTTAAGGTGTTGGCTCAAACACGGGATCGAGGAAGCAACCTGGAACCCGAGAGCTCGATGAAAGAACGATATCCAAACCTATTACCGGTAAGATTTCGAGGACGAAAATTTCTTAAGTGAGGGAGAGTTGTGACAGCCCAAAATGACCCTAGTCGGGAAGTGGTTCGGGACCGCTAAACCGAGTCACCGAAAGGTTTGAATGTGATGTTTATTGTCTAGAATATGTAATCATGAATTGTGAAAATTTCAAGCTTTGATTTAGTCGATTGCATGTGAATTTAGTCAATAGGACTTATATGAGAAAATTTAAATGTGATAGGTCAATGCATGAGGACCTATTAGTGCATGTGGAAGAAAAAGGGGACTTGCATGTCAAAGTGCCCAATTCTTGATAAGTGGCCGGCCAAGCATGACTCCATTCCTCCAAGTTATGTTGTTTATTATTTAATATTGGTAAGTAAATTAAATAAATTAAAGAAAGGAATTAAAAAGGGATAGATGAATAAATAAGGAGGGAAGAGGGAGTGTTCATCTTTTTTTTCTTTGGCCATTGCCGTGAGTGAGGAGAAGGAAGGGAGATTTGGTTATTGGATTTTGGCTTGGAAGATGGCTAGAATGAGGTATGTATTGAATGATTCTTGAAAATCTATCATGTTGAGATGGTTAGTTCAAATTCTACTCATCCTATAGATTAGACTTAGGATTTGAGGTTGAAATTCGGCCAAGAAGCTTGAAACTCTTAGTAGATGTGTTAATGTCATTAAAATGGATAGTAATGTAGGATATGGTGAGTGGTTAATTGCTTTTAACTTGAAAGTTGAGGTTAAAGGGTTAAGTGATTGCCGAATCTAATTTAGGGTGAGATTGTGTTCATGTTATATTGGATAGGTAGAGGTTGTAATGAGGTTGAAATTGTTGAATTGTTAGCTTGGTAACTAATGAAGTAATCGGCCATATGAGGTAAAAATGGGATGTTCATTTAGTTGTTGTTCATTTTGTGAGAAATGGGTCAAGTATTCATGAGATGAAATTGTGTGATTAGATAAATTAAAGGTAATAGTATAGTTGATGAATATATAGATATACATATTCGGCCATCACTTAGGAGCTTATGTGATGTTGAGTTAAGCTTTGCATATTCGGCTATATATATATATACACACATATATATGTAAGCCCATTCGTGATACTACCTTAGGACTATGTATATATAACCGACAAAAGAATGGGAAAAACTAGCAAGGGTGAAGGCCGAATGAGCTATAGGTGGTGTGGATGACTTTATACATGTGGTGTGTGTATGCCATTTAGTTGTGACATTCGGCATTTCTTAATTAACATTAGAGATGAGTGAATGAAATCGGCATGTGTGTTGTGAAAATGCCGAATGTGAATTTGGATAATATTGAGTAATGTATTGCTTTAAAATGATGAATGGAGTGGATGCTTAAATGTGTTATGAACAATTATAAGTTAAATTAAGGGTTGCTAAATTACCATTGTCATTGCCGAATATACAAACATACATATGCATGTGTAATTGAAGTATGAAGTTAGCAAGATGGTTAAACTAGTTAAATTATTGATTAGCTCAAGGAGTAAAGGAGGTGAATCGAGCAAAGGCAAAGAAAGGTTATCGAGTAGCCGAGTGGAACCGTCTACCCAACACGAGGTAAGTCATTAAGCATGTAGTTGGTATATTCAAATGGTGATAATGTTATGTATTGATGCTGAATGGAATGAATAAATATACATATAATATATGCATGTACGTATGTGATGATGAAATGTTGAATGAAAAGAAAAGAGGTAAGATGCACTGAGTTGTTGATCTCGGCACTAAACGTGCGGGTATAACCATTTATGACCATGAGATTGGCGCTAAGTGCGCGGGATAAATTGTACAGCACTAAGTGTGAGATTTGACTATGTTGCACTAAGTGTGCGAAATGAATATGATGCACTAAGTGTGCGAATTGACCATGCGGCACTAAGTGTGCGAGTTTGACTATGTAGCACTAAGTGTGCGATTGATTACGTAGCACTAAGTGTGCGAGTTGATTATATAGCACTGAGTGTGCGGACTCAATATACATTCGTGAATCATTATGGACACTATGTGTGCGACACTATGAGTCGATCGCGGACAGCGGATCGGGTAAGTGTCTTGAGTACATGGCTAATAGGTGCTATGCTTATACTTGGTGTTGAGCTCGGTAAGTTTGAACCTATGTGACAAATATACTTGAAGTCATGTACATAAAATTTATCGTAGGATGGGTGAAAGGCCATTTAGTCGTTGATGTAACGAAAATAAATTGATTTATGAAAATGCTTCAATGTCCTATTGATGAGTATATGGAATGTGAATGCATGAATTGATATGAAATTGAATCGATAGGTTGGAGGAACTATGGTATGGTTCGGTATGGATGGAGTAAATGTCTCGTTCCATTTGTTCCTCTGTGATAATGTTATTGATGGATGGTAGGCATTGCTTATGACTTACTGAGTTATAAACTCACTCGGTTTCCTTGTCACCCATTATAGGTTGCTTGGACTCATCTTTTTTTGCGGGGTCAGGCCGTCATCGAAGTCATCACACCGGATAGCAAGTTTGGTACTTTCTTCTTAGTTGCTTAGAAGACATTTTGGCATGTATAAGCTATTACGTTTGTTTGAACTTTGCATGTAAACTTAAGCCATGCGAAAATGGCACGAATGTCGATTGAGTTGGATCAAGGGTAGGCATGAAATGAACCTAGTACTTTCGTAACAGATGCTGGCAGCAGCAGTGTCATGAATGAAAATCATAAAAATAGTAGGAGGAATTAATTGAGAATAAATAGTAATCAAGCTCATGATCTGTTTCATGGAGTAACGAAAGATAAGGGCAGTATATAAGAATCAATTTGGACAGGCCAGACGGTTCGGATCCTGTCGATTGAAATCATATAAATAACCAAGATAATAGGTCGACCAATACAATTCTCTGATAGTCAAGAAAAACGGCATCAGATGAACCCGTCAGGAGATATCAGTGTAATGGAAATCAGTGGCGACCCTCAACTTGGAGATTTGACTAATAAACTGACTAATTGCCTGACCAAAATCTAGAAAAATTACATAGATGGGCACATGAGTCTGTTTCTGGGAAAAATACAAAACTGATTCGAGTTACAAACCAAGATAGATTTTTAAACAACTAGTACACAGATGGGCAGTGTCTGGAAACTTAATTTATAAGGGTAAAGTCATAACACCTCGGTTCGACTCCGGTTCGGGT